>NC_142735.1:7432500-7732500 GCF_051943395.1 Hippocampus bargibanti
CACTGATGAGGGAGCTCCAGTCCTGTGCCTGTTGAAGCCTTGTATGTATAGTAGCATACTGTGCCTTTTTCTTAACACGAGATGAGCCAAACATTTTAAGAGGCATAATAATGAAAGTACGAATTATGAAAGGACGCAATTGTGACTGAGATTTTTTTTTAAACTTTCTTTCTTGCTTAATTTATATCCAATGAAATTGAATAGTTACTGAAGTCATTCCAAAGATCTCCAGAAATCATCTGTATGCTGTACTGTACATGAGTGCAATTAGTGTACCTTATAGGTTTTAATATTTCTTATTATATTTTTTAACAGGGCCTATGAAAAAAATATACTTTTCACATTCTGACTTGATTTTACCCGTGTGATATTCTGCTTCGTGTTTATTGTCATTTGAGGATGATTCTGTTGCTTGTGTTTAACAGAATAGCATTGTTTGCAAATATTACTTTCATGTTAACATTGAAATTGCAGCACACCCAGTTTATTTCACTAAGACTTTGCGGAATAAACAATCATGCACTTTGTAGCTAAGTGCATCATTGTAATTGCATTTGTAGTATAGAAGGAGTCATCCAGAAAAGAAATAACTGATCAATATTACATTCCTTTTATCACAGTGTTTATTTTTCAGTTTTTGAGTTATTTGTATGGGTTTATAACAAATGATGGTATTCTATATTTATCTGATTTATAATTTAGGAACATAAAAAGGGGATTTGATCTATATTTGCATCTGATTTTTTTTCATACCTTGTCGTTTCACATATATAACTGTGATTAACCAATCAATGCCTTGATTAAGTATTCAAAAACGCATATTTTATTTCTCAATAAAAATAATTTCAAAGTACTGTAGTTTGATCCTGAAGTTATCTATCCATCTATAAATAAAGCGATTAAGTGACACAAAGGATGGCTCTTTGTGTCACTTAGTCACTTTATTTATTTAGAATCAGAATCGGAAAGCCTTTAATAGTCACACAATGGGGACATTTGCAGTCCACTGCAGCAATTTGAAAGAGGGTGGCAGGGTGAAAAGATAAAAACAAAAACAAAAAAAAACACCACCAAAACATTAACATTGAAGAAAACATTGTGATATCTTACTTTTTTGCCCGTCTGTATTGTGGCCAGAGATTTTTAGCATTTATAAATCAGATTATAAACTTGACAAATTGGGTGAAAGCGTTTTAGCCCATCTAAACTCGTTCAACCAATCAAGTTCCTCAGAATTGACGTCACCTTGCGCGATGACGTCATACGCAACTTCTGGCCGCCTGCTGTGACGTCGCCTCCTCCTCTCAGCGCTGTAGCTTGGAGTTGGGATAGGGTCAGCTGCGGAAGCTCCGCGCCGTGACAGTCCGAGCGGCCTTTTGTCTAAACTTTTTCTTCGACTTTCGGACGTATCAGAACAACATAAAGGGTGCCTTCTCCGTTCTGTCCATGCCCGGGAGTGCCCTGGAAACTCGAAGGCAAGCGTTCTCCGGTGCTTCCGCCCCCTCGGTAAGGCTGCGTGAACCCACCGGCATCGACTTCCAACTCCCCGGCTTCACCACTACCGCATTGTCCATGAAAACTGACGGTCAGCGTAGGCCACATTAATTTTGTGACCGCTGATAAAAAGACGTTTTTATACCGCCCCCTCAGCGTCTGTCTGTTTTCGGGACGATTAATGGCCGTATTTAGCCGCCTTCAAGGCCAGCTGTGTTGCGGCGATCGCGGTGTGTCATCCACGCGTGACTTCACACTCCGTGTAGGCTTGTTTGTGTGTGTATTTTAGAGCAGGCGCGCGGCGTTTAGGGATTAAAAGCAGCCAGGTATACACCCAGTTATGTCACATGATAGTCCCAAAAACACCCCTTCGGGACCCCCTCCTGCGCTGCTGCTTCACTACAGTCGGCTCCAAGTAGTCAACTGTTCCTGTGGGTCATTTCCACATTAATTTGGAGGCAAGTTTGAACCTGTAAACGCATTTGAATAATGCCTTGCGTTTATAAATGGACAGTAACATACACGCACGAGGTTCGGTCATCACGAAGCATTTTAAAGAGCATCCCATGTGGGGCAGTAACATGAATGTGAGATGTTGAGCCTTCAGGCAATGCTAATCGCATCACCCACTCGGCTCACTAACTCACATCCCTCCCCAAAATTTGACTTGTGGTCATAGCTCGGACAGCAGTCATGAGGAGTGGATGATGGTGCTGTGAAGGTCACTCTGCATCATATCATTTGCCTCATAACCAAATCATGTGCTTATGTAACTGAGAATTTGCAGGGGGTCTATTGGTTGTGTGTTGGTGGGCAAATAAATGAAAAGTGTTTGCATGTTAAAGGTCAATCACTGTTGTGTTTTTGTTGTTGTTGTTGTTTGTGGTCCACATTTCACCTACTTGTTTTTGAATGTAAAAGAAAAGAGAATTTTCTCAAACAAGTGATTGTCATTAATTGAGGTACAAACGTGTCTGCTTTGTGGATAATGTTTTATTTCTACAGTGGCTCACAGTATGAACAAAAGATTGCATGGCAGGATCAAGTTCAAGGAGTTCTAGCTCTCATTTTCACACATTTATACAACCATTAATGATGCCATATAGTGTTGTTATACAGTGATACTTCTACTTACACATTTATTTGGTTACAGAGAAAATTTCTGAATGACAACATTTTCTGTGGATGTTGTGGAGATGCATTGTCCATGTAAATGCGCTAATCCGTTTCAAGACTCTTTTAAAACTGACATAATGTTTTCTAAAGCATAAAAATGCATCAAAAATACTGTATGAAACAAATATATGTTAGAATTAGATCATTGCACAATAGATGAGTTGTGTACAATGTAAAAAAATAGAGTAAAGAATAAAAATGGTGGTCATTTAATGTTTAACTGTATCCTTAAAGTTAGTTGCCCTCTTTATTTCATGTTCTCCCTCAGAAGTGTTTTTTGCCTGGAGTTTTGTCACAAACAGGTGATGAAAGTCCATCCGATTTTCCCAAAATTCTGGATTTTCATGAACATTCCTCTGGGAAATCGAGGAAAATTTGCCTAAAATTAATCTGGATAGTAGTTGACCATGGGCATAATCGTCTTGAGGCACAAACATAAGTAATGGGGAAATTCTCATGGCCTTGCCAAAGACTTTGGCGTGACGTGTGCACACGTGTATTAATCATTGAATGTCGAGTATCTGAAAGGCATATTGTGTAAACTAATTGATGCGTGATCGGCCAGGTAGGGCCCCAGTGCAATGTTCAAACAGCTCGACAGGCAAGCTGACATAAGTTTTGTGAATACATTCAAGTGGTCATTCATGGCTTGAAGAAAAGGACTTTAACTGAGAATTTTACTTTGTTTGACTACATTGGATGTATGGACAACAGTTCACAACTTGGCTTTGTTGGATTCTTAAGCATGATCAGACAAAAGCAGTAAGTGAGAAACGAACGCAACCTGTATCAGTCTTCCACCAAGCCAAAATAAAGTCATTGTTGTTGTTTGGGCTTTTTCACACTTCTGGGAAGACTTTTTCAAAATTGTAGTGCATCTGTAGGAATGGTTATCCATTCCTTCATTAATGAAGTCGGGGCTCACCCATATTGGACCTGAGAAAACTCCTGAGTCACGTTCACTTCTGTGTGTTTGCATTTGAGAGTGGGGCTCCCTGTTTCTTTCACACCAAGCTTATGTAAGCATTGCTCTTGCTCCAAGCACAGGGTCACAGCCAGGCTGGACCACAAAGAGGTCTGTCTTTCCCTAACTGCTCACACAAAGTTTGATGCCTGAAATTGCCCAAAACACATTTGCATACCAAAGTGTTAAGATTCATCTTGATTTATTTTGTATGGTGCCAAAATGAAGCAAACCTTTTTTCTATAGTTTCAATGTCATTCAAAATGTATTTGCCATTTTTATTTGGGCTTGATTTTACTTGTCTGTTGATCATCAACTTTGAAGTTACATAGTTGTGTGGGTAATATTCCCAAGGTGCTGGTGAGAAACGAGACTGGTTATCCTGGGCCCCACAAACGTGGTAACCTCAACTATTCCAAATATTAATTCAAACTCTTTCTATGAATCAATACATTAGTAGTATATAGCATTTTATTATGGTCATCTTGTACTTGTACTCTGTTTTCAGCTGTAGCCTGCGAGGATTTTCAGTGTATGTCTTTATATGGTTTTGTCATTTCATCCCACTTCATATATTTATCATGTCAAATTATGATACCTGGTGGGTTTCATTTTGATTTTTTACAATTAGCACTTTTTAATTGATTCATAGCAGGGTCTCAAGTGTTGTGTGTGTTTTTTGCATATACAGTACCGGTGCGTCTGACTGTCCCTCAAGATGAGTGAGGCTGAAAGTCAGTTCTACAGTGTTCAGGTGGGGGACTCCACCTTCACTGTGCTCAATAGATACCAACAGCTCCGTGCCATTGGCTCTGGGGCCCAAGGTATTGTTTGGTGAGTGGCCTTACGCTTCTCGAAAAGTCTTTACAGAAGGATGCTGCATGTCATCGGTGGTAATTTATTCATTAAAACGTCTAACAAGGTGTGGCTGATTGTTTTATTTCTTTTTTATTTCATAGGCTCCCTAAAGGTCCCCTAATTTTAAAGCTAATAATAATTGTTTCTGCTTTCAATATGGATAGTTATAGCCCCTCAATGAAATACAGTAAAGTCTCGTTATATCGATATTCAAGGGAGTCCGAAAAAATATCGATATAACCGGGACTATCGATATATCCGACCCTGTTTGCATGTAATTTTCTCCGTGCGTGCATAGAAATAGTATCGATATAACCGGGACTATCGATATATCCGATATCGATATAACGAGACTTTACTGTATGGAGAACTTGAACCCACTTAAATAATGAATTGGATCGTTAGTGGATATATACTCTCTGGCCACAGTATCAAGAAATAAGTGTACAAGTTAATGTTTCCATTGTACATTGTAACTGCATCATGTACATCTACTATTTTGGTATCTACAGTATTAACTACATGATAGTTTGTGGCCAGGAAGTAGAGAAGATTTTAAATTGTCCTGTTTAAAGAAAGCTTAAAGGGTTATACTGTATGCCATATGTGCCCCAGCCACTACTTTATCACAGCTTTTTGGTAATGTTACTTTTATGCATTGTGAATTATGGTTGGCTGGATGCGTGGAAGGATTAATTTCACAGCAAAATCCTTCCATCTCATTTTGCCACTTTTTGTCAACAAAAACTGTTGTCACCGTTGCTCAGGGGCTCAGCGAATGTCCAATCATGGCTCAACTGTTTGATGGGTACATTTGATAAAATCACGTGGTTTGCTCGTTTATTTATTTATTCGTTCATTTATTTGATTAATTGTTGATTTGTTTGTTTGTTTCTTTGTCTGATTGTTTATTTATTAATGTATGTATTTATTTAGTTATTTATTTGATGTATTTGTTTGATTTGTTTTGTTTGTTAAACCAAACAGCCATTTGGCTTACCTTACCTTAAATATAAACCATGAATCCAATATAACTGTTTGCATAGAAAGTTTGTCCTCCACCAAACTCCATACAATGATTGTAATTGTAGCCTTGTTTTGGCTGTGTTGATAATGATGATATCAAGATGTTCTTTTAATGTGTATGTGCCTGCTAAGCAGTGGCAGCACCAGCACCGTGAAAGTGAACAATTATCATTGTGTAATCAATTGTGCATGTTAACGCATCCATTGGCATGTTTTGCACTCTCTGGCTTAGCTTCTTTCAATCTTTGTTTGCACAAAATCGTACTGGATTGTGCTTCTCCAAAGAACATTTCATTGTTGTAGTTGTACATTTTGGGCATTTTAAAAGTTTAATGGCAATAAAAGTGTTACAGACCTTGGATGCAAGAAGAAGAAAAAAAAAACAACTCTGTTGGCCATGACACAAATTCTCTTTTCTTCATAACCAGTTCTGCCCTAGATACAGTCATGGGCATCTCTGTAGCAGTGAAAAAGCTGTGCCGGCCCTTCCAAAACCAAACTCATGCAAAACGTGCATACAGGGAGCTGGTTTTGCTGAAATGCGTAAACCACAAAAATGTAAGACTTACGTACCTCATCTGTTGCCTATTTGGAATTTTAACTTTTGAAAAATCCAAAGAAAGACTAGACAATGTTACAAGTGTCACAATATGATGTAATGTCTCTCTTCATGCAGATTATCCGTTTAATCAACGTATTCACACCTCAGAAGTCCCTGGAGGAGTTCCAAGATCTGTGAGTTGTACTTCGAAGCAGTGGTTGCCAACCTTTAGTCAACCAATAAACCAATTTCACATTATAACAAGTCTTGAAAAAGATGTCACAAAAATATATACAGTGTATACTAAAGTAAGAATGATGATTTCACCTCAATTTACTCACCAATGACTTTGTATCAGATGTACAGTATGCCTGATTAATCGAAAACAAATTCTATACATGTGCAGGAACCCATTGCTTATTCTGTTAAATTACTTTGACTGTTGAATTAGCTTTAGTGTTTAGTTAAATTTGTGTAGAAGCTTTGCCATTTCATGTGGATTACTGATACTTTTTCTTACTTCTTCTAACAGCTATCTGGTGATGGAGCTGATGGATGCCAGCCTTTGCCAGGTGATCCACATGGATCTGGACCATGAGAGAATGTCTTATCTGCTTTACCAGATCCTGTGTGGCATTAGACATCTGCACTCTGCTGGTATCATTCACAGGGTATGGCTGGTAAATTTTCCTTGATGTTTACACACTGTTCAGATGACCAGCATAATCCATAAAATATTGAGTTAATTATACAGTAATTCGTCACCATTTCATGCTTCTTGTTTTGCGGTTTCGGTGCTCTGTGGGTTTTTCCAAAAGACTTTTCATTAAAATCCATCAATAAAACATAAATGAAAAAAAATATAGCTATATTGCAGGAAAATAAGTTCTGACATGTTGAAGCACACAAAAGGATTGCCTGCATCAGGAACCCGTCAGAGGTGTTGTACGTCCATGTACTGAACTGTACATGCCATGGGAACTAATTCAAAGTGTGTCATGACCAATGACAGCACGAGTGGATTTATCCAGTGAGCTGATTGGCTGCAGATCATCACAGTCTCAACCTTATTTTGACGGTTTCCTGACCCGGTCATCTTTTCTTTTCGATATGTCACAAGGAAGAAATCACAGATCAGATGATGGCTGAAGTGGCACAAGTTTAAAATTGACATTTTTAAGAATTTGTATGACCATGACACATAATCACAATACAGTACATGCTAAATATTTCCAGCATATGTGTTTACAGAAATAATACTGACCGTATCCTGCACTGCTTGCCACCATTGCATGACAGTTTCTTTTCACACTTATTTTCTCTTAGCATGGAGAAATTGCTGAGTCGTGTGTACAAACTGTCAGCTCAATATGATGTTTTTTTTTTCTTCACTTAAAAAAACAAAACAAAAAAAAAACATATACAAGTGAAACCTCAAATATAATTCAGCTAATTAGATAAAGTGAATGTCATGGCGCTACACATCACCATGTTTCTCTCCCATTTAAAAACCTCAGCTACACTGTCCATCAACTTTTCCAACAAGAGTCTCTGAGTGAACCTAAAACCTGCATGAGTCAAGTGAGATTTGCCTTCTATGCCACCAAGTCTCTTTGCCTCTCTCAGAAGGCAATATTGATGAATGTTAATTATTGTATAACATTTTATACGGTAATTAAAGATTTAAGTAATCTCTTTATATCAAAGGTGTAAAGTATGAATACCTTTTACACATTTTAAACATGCTGGTACCCTCATACATGACAACTTCTACATGTGTTGGTGAGGCGTGGGGGAATCTGACCATGTTGGTTTTTACTTTTGTTTGGGAGATCTGGTCCACATCAACTGTGAAAAATGAGGGATTGCTAGATATGCTAGGGAGCGTGTCACCGAGGCTGCCATCCGCGGCGCCATCTTGGTTGACGGCGGAAAAAATCATTGGCACCGCCCTACCCACTCTCGAGGACTTGCACACTGCAAGAATCCAAACTAGGGCGCGGAAAATCCTACTGGACCCTCCGCACCCTGCCCACCACCTTTTCCAGCTACTCCCCTCAGGCAGGCGCTACCGATCCATGCGCACCAAATCCAGCAGACATTTAAACAGCTTCTTCCCCCAAGCCATTAACTCTTTGAACTCTTTCAACAGTAGCCAAAATGGAACTGTATAGTGCCACTTAGCAGTTTTTTTGACAACGATACTAGTGCAGCGTGTTCTACCGGAAACAAATTCCTTGTGTGTCCTACATACTTGGCAATAAAGATGATTCTGATATGCTAAATTACACATTTTAGTGTCTTAAACATGAGCGCGGGCCATTTTTGTCATTTTATTTTAATACTCTATTCTGTGATATCCACAAGTTTAAAATTGACATTTTTAAGAATTTGTATGACCATGACACATAATCACAATACAGTACATGCTAAATATTTCCAGCAGATGTGTTTACAGAAACAATCGCCATGACATAGTCTGCTTATGTCGATAGAAGATGTAAGATTTCCACCTGTGTGCTGTCAGGACTTGAAGCCCAGTAACATTGTGGTGAAATCAGATTGCACTCTGAAGATCTTGGACTTTGGCTTGGCTAGGACGGCATGCACCAACTTCATGATGACACCATATGTGGTGACCAGATATTACAGGGCACCAGAAGTCATTCTGGGCATGAAGTATAAAGAGAATGGTAAGTAGGTCATCAGATCGGAGAGTCGTGCTCAAAATTGTCGCAAAAGGCAACATGAAACACAACATGAAACACTTGCATCACATATAAAAGCATACAACACTCAGTATCTATGTGTTACCTTATATTCAGAACCAGTTCTCCATCTCTCTGCATGTTAAATTGGAATAATTTGTACTTGATGTTAAATGTGACTAGCTATTAATATCACCTATGTTTACAGTGGACATCTGGTCTGTGGGTTGCATCATGGGAGAGATGGTGAAAGGTAGCGTCATCTTCCAAGGCACTGACCGTATCCTGCACTGCTTGCCACTATTGCATGACAGTTTATTTTCACACTTATTTACCCTTAGCATGGAGAAATTGCTGAGTCGTGTGTACAAGCTGTCCACAAAGTGGACTTACATTAAAAAAACATTACAAAAGAAAAAAAATATTACAAATAGACAACTATCCATCCAATAACTATCCCAAATATACTGACTATATGTACAGTCGTGCCCAATGTGGGAGTACACTGTGTAATATGGTGGGTGTTTGGAGGTTGTGTGGTGCCATATGATAGTCATCTCCCATTGAAGAAAAATAGATAGTGATAGAATAGTGATTTGACTGCCTTTGATCCCTCAGTACATATTCACCTCTGTGTCTCCATCAAGTTCCATAGTTGCATGTTCTCAGCCACAGAATCACACATTATACGTTCGTTTCGGCTGAAACCTAAATGACATCTCATCACGATCGCCTTATCAATCAGCGCTAAAGAAGTCTAAAACTAATACGATCAATTGAAATGAGATTGGAGATTGGAATAGGGAGAGATCTGAAACATGCAAGAAATGGCTCTTGTGGAAGCAGAATTCCCTATGCCTGTTGTACAAAATTGCAATGCAACTCAAAATTAAGATTAATACCTTTTGAGTACTCTACATCCAACAAATTATCTTCGATAGATCTCATCAATTGCTTTTGTTATATATGTTTTTAAATTAGACAAGAGCTTTTATGTACACCTCGTGAAATAGTTAGTCTACTGTACGGACACTTGATTTGTAAACAATCACTGGTTTGGTCTCAACCCCTTCGTTCTCTCAGCGATTTTAATTATATATGCTGTTATCAATATATTGTTATTAATTTTTCCCATTTTGAGTCCTTGTTGATATAGTCCCACGTTTCAGTACATTTATTGTGTGTATCAATGTTTCAACAGTACCAGTTTGCGATTCCATTGCTTCTACTTGTTCCTCGCATACAGTCGACACCGAACATTTACGGCTTTATGACCACGTACAATCAAATCAAGCCTTAATTTGGTTGATACCCTTAAGGATGTATTGATTTTACTGTTTATTGTTTTGCTTATAATAATTGATGCTGAGCATCTCATTGTCTTTTTGCGGGTTGCTACTAATATTTCTGACTACCCCCATACAGTGCACGACCTCTCTGACAACATATATATACAGTATATACGAATTTAAAAAAACGATTGCATTGGATAACGTTATGTTGTTCAAGTGGTCAAAATGTTGTTGTCCGTATGTATCCCTTTTCCCTAACGAGCATTTTGGCCAGATATTGACCAGTGGAACAAAGTAATTGAGGTTCTGGGCACACCAAGTCTGGAGTTCATGAACCGTCTGATGGAGACGGTGAGAAACTACGTGATGAACAAGCCACAGTATCCTGGTGTCAGCTTTGCAGAGCTATTCCCCGACTGGGCCTTTCCCTCGGACTCAGAACATGACAAGCTCAAGAGTAAGGCACACTCACAATAGAAAACACCTTGTCAAACAATCTAGTTTTACTGTATGTTTTATGAGATTGCTGTCTTCATCAATGTTGAAACGTTTTTGTTTTTTATTTGTCTTGACGATGTTGATGCAATTGAACATTCACAAAACAAGCTATGCTATATTTTCCATAGCAACTACAGTATTCTATTTAGACGGCCCGGTAGTTGAGTAGTTAGCATGTCGGTTTCCCAGTGCAGAGGTCACGAGTTTGAGTCCCGCTCTGGCCTACCTGTGTGGAGTGCATGTTCTACGCGAGCCCACATGGGTTTTCTCCAGGCCCTCCGCTTCCCTCCCACATTCCAAAAACATACATGGCAGGCTTATTGAACACTCTAAATTGTCCCTAGGTTTGAATGTGAGCGCGAAATGGTTGTCTCTGAGCCCTGCGATTGGCTGGCAAACGGTTCAGGGTGTCCCTCGCCTAGTGCCCGAAGATGGCTAGGATAGGCTCCAGCATCCCCCGCGACCCTAATGAAGATAAAGCGACCTGGAAAATAGATGGATGGAACTATTCTGTTTGTACGTTGCTGCGACAGCGAGTCAAGCTCGAGACTTGCTGTCCAAAATGCTCGTCATCGATCCGGAGTGTCGCATCTCGGTGGAGGAAGCCCTCAATCATCCCTACATTCACATGTGGTATGACCCCGCTGAGGCAGATGCGGTGAGGCCCACACCTTTTCCACCCTCATTATTGAGCTCTTCATCAGTCCAACCGTTACATGTGTCCTCACTGTGGTTTTTTTTTCATGCTTTCTTATCCCTCAGCCTCCTCCTCAAATTTCGGACAAGCAGCTGGAGGAGAGAGAACACAGCATCGAGCAGTGGAAAGGTAGGATACACTATACTTTACTGGACCAGTTCAAAATGGCTTGAGAGTATTTGTCAAAAATATACAGTACAAACATAAACAGGGAGAATGAGATAATGTGGTTCAAGTGAAACCATTTTCAGTCATCCATCTTCATCTGGTTGTGGGTGAGCTGGAACCGATCCCATAGATATGGGCTCAGTATATTACTCACAATCCATTACAGGTTTGACCAAAACAGGAGGAAAAAATGGCAACATTTGGTGGAATTCCTGTGCAAATGCAAAAAAAGAACAAAAAATGTGTAGGTATTCAATTACTACCTCCATCACATATTTGATCATCTATAAATACAGCTTGTACAGTAACTTCTTAAGACGCTTTAAATACTTGATTTAACATATGAATTAATTTTAATTGTCCGTCAATCCAATATCTGTACTGTTATTCATGAACCTAATTTCCATTAGCATTTTGTTAAATGTTTTTTTCAGCGCTTTTTTAGAGATGCAGCTCTTGTGAAAGAGCTATAGAGTATAAACCAGGATGTATATTATTAAATTAATTTGAATTACAACACACTTAATACAATTACATTTAAGTGGATAAAGTGGTTCGGAAAATGAATGAATGATAAGAAGCACAAGTGGTAATTCATGATTACTTACATAAAACGTTGGTGAATATTTTGAATGCATTACCACCGGTGGAAAGAAGGTGGCACTAATGCATAAAAAATAACATTATAAATGAACGTGGATATTGGGTGCCTGTTTGAGCTCTAATGTTAATATGTACCTACTGCACTCAAATGTCATAGGACAGGCCAAGCTGCAAAAGACCTCTGACTCATAGTCTTAAAAAATATCTGTATACGCACAAGTCTAATTGACCCAGGGCATTTTATAATTGAACCAGGCACATTTTTAAATGGTAAAGACCAAATCCCAATTTTTTTGTCATTACCCAGAGCTCATTTATGAAGAGGTTATAGACTGGGAAGAAAGGAACAAGAATGGTGTTATGAAAGAGGATTCCTCAGGTATGATCCCATGGGGACAATTCATTTCAAGGTGCGTTGATTTGCGCTCATGACTCATTCCGTCAATGTGTCACGTCTCAGATGCGGTGTCCAGTTCGGCCTCGCAGTCATCCTCGGCCAATGACATTTCATCTATGTCCACGGAGCACACGCTGGCCTCGGACACAGACAGCAGCAGCATCGACACATTCACAGGGCCATTGGATGACAGTCAGTGAACGCAACCTGTCTTCCACTGCCCCCCGCCCCATCCTCACATCAATTAAGTCAATTTTCTCACCATTCATAGTTTGGATCTTCGTATCCTCTTCACTTCTAAGCCAGTTTTGATCAAAATTTGTGCTATGCGAGTCGTTACCTTTCTAACTTGGTGGATGATGCATGCATTGGTTTACCACGAGCACAAGTGGTGTGCGCGTATCGTGGTCGGTTCAAAATAGATGTATTTGAATAGTTTTATTTTTGTAGCAGATATGTTGAAACAAGAGGTTTACTGTTATTAACTTGTATACCACAGCTGTTCTCATGCATGTTTCGCCTAAGCAAACAAAAGCCTAAAGTCGATGTTTATGTGCTGATCCACAAAGCCAAAAGTTGATCTCTCGATTCTCTCCCTGGCTTGCAATCTTCTGGCGGTGCGCTCTCGGTTATTGAATTGACCGAAATTGTGTAGGGTATTTATTCCTGACAGCATGGCAAGGCTGTGGTTGCATTGTTTTATTCCATTGTGTAATATACTCTATGTAAAGATGCACACACGCATTGTGGTTGTAGAACGGATGAATTGCAAACTGCGTTTTCTTTAAAACTCGTGCCTGTGTCTATGTATATTATTGCAATCACCCACTATTTTACATAAGGTACTCTTCAATCTAACATAATGTGTACAAACAGAAACATTCCATCCTGTAAACACAGGGTGGGCATTGGATTGTCAGAAGACATTATTTTTTTTCTGTTATTGCATAATGTTGAACTTGTTGAGGGCCAATCAATAATCCCTCAACACGCAACTCCCTAACTATACCATTCCGTGACAACTTCGGCCACGAACAGAAAAACATAGTCAATTCAGCTTCAATTTAGCGATTGCCTTTTCATGAGGAAGACACCTTCTTTGAAGTTCTTGCTTCATGTTTTTTGGTTCTGAATGATGTACCGACGGATGTTATGGTTTCTTTTGGTATTGTTTTTCGCAGGTTATGAAAATGTTGTTCCACGGCATCCTTTTATATTATCCTTTGATAGTGGGCTTCTGTATTTTAGTTTAACAACATAACAACAACAACATTTAACAACATCCTGGGTGATGAATGTGGATTAAAGACCAGAGGCTGGCAAACAACCAGGAAACTAATTTGAATATGGACTTTGAAGCTTTCTGCAGAAATGGACTCACTTGAGGGCTAAAACAGTGACGCAGTACTCTATGCCTTTGTTTCAAAATGCACCCGTTCACTCTCATTCATACTTTGATGGACTTGAGAACTGGCCCGATCACCTTTGCCCATTGTGCATTATTTGTAATGTGTTCTTCTCTTCTAAACACGTTTTATTTGGTTGTCCCATGCAGTCACATAGGTTGCAGCGTCATTCACTAGCCCATTTTCAGGAGAATTTAGTAGGATTTCATTTTGCGGTAAGAGAAAAAAAATCCAAAACACATTTAGGGGTTTGAAAAGATACATTGTTTTATCAATGTTTGAAAAATGCTATTCTTGCACCCAATTTATCACTGAAAATATCTGTGAAGGTGGATTCTGTCTTCACTTATGAAAGTATTTGGTTAATGCAGCTCACTGTCAAACGTGCGTGGGTTTCATTTCTGTACCTTTCATATTCCTCATGAGGTATTCATTTTACATCATTGAAGCCTTTCCCAAAAGTGGAAAGGAAATATTGTGTCTAGGGAGAGATAAAGTACTATTCAGCATCTTTTTGTGTTTTTATTCTTGATGAAGTTCCTTCGGGCAGTCTTTACCTTCTCAAAAACTCCTTATGATATGTTCTGTCTTCTTTGCCTCATTGTTAAGATCACCAAAAGTGTCGAAGAACTGCTCCATGTTGGTCTGCAGTGCTGAGTTGCGTCGCTCTGCAGCAGCCCGCTCTCTTTCCGATTGCATTAATTTGTCTTCCACCACCTGGTACCAGTGACGCTGCCGTAACAGATTGGTTTTCAAGACAACAACCTCCGCCTGCAGCTCTTTGTTTCTCTCCTCCAGGCTAAGATTCAAAATACACAATGATTCAGATTGGAAAGACATGACATATGATTCAAGATAGGAAAATGCTCAGGTCAGTCGTGTTTTGGAATTAGTTTTTTGTTGTTGTTTTGGTACAGTCAGAGCTCCAAAATCAAACAATTTGGAATTCACCGAAATTGTCTGAAAAAAATATTTGGGCGAAAATAGGTGTCATTTATGACCATTTCACGAAAAAATTTGCATGGGGCCGAGTCCTGCCACTGAAGTTAGAACCTGGCATTTTTAGCTTTGACCACTATTTAAATTAGCAGAGTGCAAATGACATTGGCATGATTGTAAGTATCGTATATAAATTAGGAATTGTGGAAAAGTTGATCAGAGTGTATAGCTGCTCCCCATTGGGTTTATTTTAAGCACAATGTATCATATTTACCCACGCCCTATATTCCATAAATGTTTTATTTTTTTACAACCATTTTATTTGCTTTATATAGTTCAAGTTGAATAATCTTAAAATCTGTATTTTCTGGCAAATCTCAATGTCAAATTGCTTGACTTTGTCAGCGAAAAAGTTTCTTCAGCCGTCATCTGTACTTCTTCAAAAGAAGTACAGATGACGGCTGAAGAAACCTTTTCATCTGTGGACCACTCCTGTACGACTGAGACCTCATACAGATGTATTGACTTTGTCTGATATGTCAGTTTAGATTTCGGATTAAAGTTGCTACCTCCTTTTTATTGCAAAAATAAGCAATTAGTCTTGTACGATATGTAAAAGTGTACAATATGTAAAACTCTATTATTAGCTTCTTATGTTCCCCACTATTGATGTGTTAAATTGTGACTTAGGCCTCTGTAGGCCATACCACAGCTGAGGTAGATGTTCTATATGTCTAACACAATGATAAAAATATACAAATTGTACATACAAAACCAAATGCAGGCCTGTAACATTCCATGACAAAGATCATTTGAGTAAAATAATAATAATAATTGTTTACATTCGCAAGGGGGCAATATAATTATGCACCTCCCGTTGTATAGCTTCAATATTACCGGGGGTTTAATTTCAGCCTTATTGAGAACTGAGACATTAATCGGTGCCAAGGCCTTCAACAGACCCCAAATGGAACCCCCTTTTTTCCCTGTCTTTTTCCTTCTTGTTTTTGTTGCACTTATCCATATTAATGTATGAAAATGTAATGTAATGTAGTGAAAATGTAAATACGCGTTGTACGGCTTCTGTTTTTAGTCCTTGTTGCCTGAACATTTGGCTAGCCTTCCACTATCTATATTAGTAAAAAAGGGTATGTGTTGGCACTCAGTCAGCAGCATGGCCTCTTAATTTAGCACACCACACCCTCGTTGTGCCATGTGCTAGAGATTTTTTCCATATATCAACCACCATGGACCCTAATCCGACAAAGCTCATGAAAATATTATGTGCAGAGGAAGTGTCAGGCATTGACAGATACAGTCTAATAGACAAGAGTTTCTTCAAGAGGAGCTGAAAATGGGAGAGTTAGGAGAACTTTTGAACTCAAGGACTAATTTAATTTTTAAAATAGATAGTGTGTAGCAAAAAAAACAATTTAAATGTTTGCAGAAAATTGTACATAATTTCAAGAAATGTAATCATTTACAAATCGATTTTAATCAATATAAATAATAACAGAATATCCAGTTCTTTGTTTAAATTAAATAAATGTTACATTTGGCTGTGAAATTGAGGGGCGGGGAGTTAATTAATGCAACAAAATACAAATTCCAATAATTTGCAAACATTTTTTGATCTATTTTATATTCAATTGAATACATCATAATATCAAGATATTTAATGCTTATGTCTTCAATGACATCGGTTGATCATGCAAATCTTAGTAGTATTCTGTTTTTATTTACCTTTTACACAACATCCCAACTCCATCGGAATTGGGGTTTGTATTACTGACTCAAAAAAGGAAAATGGTCAGGAGGCTCATTAAAGATGAGTTGTATTTTTTTTAATTAACTACATGTATTTTTCCCCAGTGTTTAAGGTAATGGTTGGCGAAAGTAGTTGAAAAACAGTTTAGAGCTAAATAGGATGCAGGGTGACTGGATCCTGCACCCTGAGACAAAATGTGATTGTCAACAAATACACCAATAGTATACTTTGCACCACCGCACGCTGACATTTGGATTTATGTACTGATTTAAAGACAATGTTACAAAAATTACCCTAGAATCCGGGCCTCATAAACTTCATGTTGTCTGACGATGTGCTGCTGGAGGTTGGTGAGGAGGCTGCGAAGTGCACTGGCAAAGGGGTCCGCGAGTGGTGGAGGAGGGGGCACCTTTGGATCCCACCGAGTCTCCTGCGGATGCTGGACCTCATTTCGGGTCCATGATCGTTGAGTTGAATCAGACTGTTGGAGCTGCAGCATCTGGTCCCTTTCTACAAATCCACAGGATACAGAGTTCGTCTCAGTCTCCAACTCATTTCCACTTTCTTGGTTTTGGCTGTCTGAACTACTTTCTGACCAAGGGGTATTCTGTTCATCCGTTCTCAACTCGGGAGCCCACATATGATCCTGAAAGTGCTCCTGGAAGCTTGATTCCATCTCAAAAATGTTGTGGAGGCAGTCAGCGGTTCCAGGCCCAGGGAAGTTATCATAAAATGACAGAGTGCTATGATGGTCTACGCTTGCTGTCGGGCTGGGGCTGTCGTACAGTTGACATTTGTCTCGCCAATATCGCCCCTGCTCCTCCCCTGTCTTTACTCCTGTCATTCTGTGTATTCCCGGACTATTCTTTGGTTCTCCCAAATTTCCTTTCCAACCGCAGTAGGAGTGATCTGGCCCACCACCAGATGCTCTTTCGTCACTGACCCATGTAGGAACCTCAGCCACAACACGGGCCCAAAAAGTCTCAGTGCTTCCGAGGCTCATGGGTCTGGTTACAACTCTGCTTTCCATTTTCCCTTCCCTGTCCCTTCCTCGCTGGATAAAGGGTGAGCAGTTGCTGTCAAGGGGTTCGATAGAGCAGGAACTGGCTGTGGTGGGACCCCTTACAAGAAAATAATGCATGAATAACACATTTCAGTGCACTCAAAAGAAGAGAGATGCTCTCTCCTACTTCTATCTTCCGTTAAGTCAGATTTTTCCCTTGGATAATGGCTCCTTTATGTCACCTTCATGCTGGTTGTGTGAAGAATGAGGAGGTGAGGGAATGGGAGCCCAGCTGTTACTTTCTTGGGACATCGGGTTGTACTGGTGTATGGGGCGTAACTGTGCACTGCGCGTCTTTGTGCCGTGCGTGTGTACGTGTGCGTGTGTGCATGTGCACGCTTCTTTAAGTGGAACTGACATCATCTGTTACTTTACTCCTACTCCTTTCGAGGGAGTGAAGACATAACTTGGATTCCAGAAATAGACCGTGGCACTGATCATTATATGTTTAGCATGACACTGTAAGATAGCTATTGATTTAAGAAGGTCTTTGTGGATCTAATTTGCAGTGTAGTTCATTACACATTTTAAATACGGTACAAGAAAAAAATCATGTTGATTTAATATCTTGTCAACTGCTTCCCTGCATGACAATAATTTCCCAAAACATCCATTACCTGAACCATTTATCCTCATGAGTGTCGCAGGTGTGGTAGAGCCTTTCTTTCAACCAACTAATCAGAAGCGTCATTGTCAACTACACACACCATTAATTTAACATACTTCACACCTAAGTTGATATTTGTTGAACACTTATCTACAGGTAGTATGCATTTCAATAAATTTGAGTATCGTGAAAAATTGGATTTATCTTTGTAATTCACTGCAAAAAGTGAAGGTCTGAGATTCATGTGTTTATGGGAAATATTTTTTGTGAGATGTAATTCTACCTGGTTAATTTTGTAAAATTCACATTTTCCCAGTGAACAACTGTGATCATGTCAGTTCCCGAAATGAGCCAATGCCAACCCTTGGTTTCCCCATTCCTTCCATATATTGTCGTGGATGCTGACTTGACCCAAGTCAGCTCATTGTGTATTACTGGTTGAGTGCGTTAAACCTCATAAAATTGACTTGACTACACAGCGACCACACAGTTTGGTCTTTTTTTAAGTTGTGAAAAGCCATTCTAGGCTATCATGTTTAAAACTGTCAAATGAAACTATCACTGGATGATGTTTCTTCTCTGCATGACGACGTTTTCTATCGTGTTAGGTCTGGCTTGTTGAGGACACCCTGAATATGCAAAGTGATACTGGAATTCACAATTGGCCATTGAGCCTGTTATCCTGAAGGTGGCGCTGCAGACTCAAACAATAGAGTACCCCCAAAAAAGTCAATTTAGGCCTTTATTAGTCTCACAACGGCATATTTATCAAGTGCGCTTCGGGCAGAGCAAAGTGAAAAAAGATTGCCAACTAGAAACACTGTCACACTCCAATGAAGGCTTCGGGTTCTAAATAGGCTTTGAAGGCACTTATAAGGGTTTTGTGGACGGTTTCAAGCTCGGGTTTGGGTTTTAACTTGAGGATTCTAGCATGGTTTGGGGTTTGTAGTTAGGGTTTCAAGCCAGGGTCCAGGTTGTAAACAAGGTTTACATTTTCATATTACAGTTATTCAACCGTCATAGTTTCCTCCTTATTTTCTTTCTTCCTTCCTTCCCTTCGTATTTGCTACTCCAGCTTCCTCTGACAGTTTACAGATTCAAAGCAGAATCTAAATAGTCCAAAGGTGTGAATATGAATGTGAATGGTTTTCCGGTCTATTTTATGCCTCACAGTGATTCTTTGACCAACTGCCAGTCAATCAGAGAATAAGAAAATGGATGGATGGACAATATATTGTATTAATAATCAACAATACTTTGCATCCAATATTCCTCACAATGTTTGCAGCCATGCAGGAGCCTAACCCAGCCGGTTTCAGCACAGGGAGAACATGTAAACTCCACACAGGAAGATCGGGACCAGATTCAAAACCTGGACCTTTGCAGTATGATTCCTAAATAATTCAGTGAATGTCTTGTTGACGATTGCACATTTTTGAGTACGGATCACTGCTGAACACTGATCAATTTGTGTTAAGCAAATCAAGTCATATACTGTTCCGTTGAAGGAATTATTAACTGTCCCTTTTAGCACCCATGTTCATGAATTCTGGCGAATGACGTGTTACTGCGACAAGTTACAACCAAGCATAGCTTTCACGCTTCCATAAAGATTGAAGAGTCACGAAATGATAATTAGAGGTCCACGCCCTCATCAACATCATCCCGGAATGTTCATCAGAGAGCCAAAGTGCAACGGAACAAAAACATCATGGCATTTACTTTAACTGTTTCTCCCGTATGCCATATGCGACCTAAATAATGGCAAACCAACTTGTGGCATTTACCTCTCCTCACCTTTGACCTCATCACTTAGACTCCGATACTCCACTGATACAGGGGTGACGTTGTCTCAGAAAGCTGTCATTCATCTGGCACTTGTCGACTTCCCATAGGTCTGCATAATCATTAGTAGCTATGACGACAGGCTCCATGGCAACATGACCACCACGGCACTCCCAAAGACACCATTGCTTTCTGTGACATAGTTCAATCGAGATTTTGATGCGCAGAAACACTTGATACTGTTTGGACAAGTGGACTGTTTACACTGCAATAGCACAGTTATGCATATGCATTTCAAAAAATGTTTCATAGTGGGTATATTATAATTCATCAGGATGGTAATTTACTGTACATCACTGTCACTGGCGGTTTCTGGCATGTGTAATATTTGTGGCCTTCAAAGAGGTGTCTTGCACAGGCGGATAGGACTGCTACAACCAATAATTTTAGAATTTCGGTCACGCTAACTGTACAAAAACAACTGCAGCATCATTAGACTGATTAACACTTAAAACACACACATCTATACCGATATCTATACAGTATATACATTTTCAAGAGAGAATCTCCGATTTTTTGTTTTAAATAATTTTTTTAGGTATCACTGAGTGTTTTCATACACACACAGAGCTCATGTAAATCGATGTTTGGATTGAGTGAAAGGATGTGTTACTAAGTGTCAGGAATGGCCATACTTAACTCATTCACTGCCATGTGCAAAAATGTGTCCACTCCAGTGCCAGGGTTTTTGTCATTTTCACTCAAATCGCAGGACCCACAGAATATTTAGTTTTAGAACAACATAACATTCAATGCAGCGTCAGAAACCTATAGACTCTCTTCTTTCATTGGAAAAAAAAGAGTTAATTCCTAAGTTATATGGGTCTGGCGTTATCTGAGCTTGAATTGGGGGAGGCTGTACAAAATACAATACAATACATCCATTGATGTATATAGCGCTTTAACAACAGCTGAAGCTATCGTGGAAGAGAAAAAACATGGCCAGAGGCCTGACCAGCGCTTTATCTGCACCCCCCCGGCAAGATAAATAAAACTCGAACAAATTTGGGAATGGCGCTCCACGCCGTGCTTTTCAATTTGCGAATACATTCGGGAATGGCAGTGAATGAGTTAAGAAGAACCCAAGAGGATAGAAGGGGAGTGAAAAAAGGAAGATCACATTGACTGAACAATTGAGCGAAATTGCAGATTTTCTGACTTAATCTGGATTTCTTTGGAGTCCCTCTCCAAGGGTTTCTTTGAAAATGTGTGTTTGATATCGCTTTTTTTATGGTGTGCTTGTTTGCAGGATGCGCAGCGGAGGGTTGTTGGAACAGAGTGGGCAGCCGCGTACGGGGAGGTGTGATAGCGAGGGAAAATAGTGAGAAAAACGGCCTGGAAATAAGAGCAAATGCCGGAGAGCTCAGGAAGGAGACATCCTCCGCATAGATGAGCCCACGTAAAAAACAAAAAACAAACAAGCATACAGATGAAACCATATAAAATAACGCCACTGGTGAAAGTGTATGTGACCATTCAGTATTTCTATCCCATTTTGTCAAAACGGTTGGACTACCTTCTTCCTCCTTCCAACCAGGACTGTTTGGACAAGCAGTGTTGGTTTGCGGTGTGTGTGTGTGTGTGTGTGTGCGTGTGCGTGTGTGTGTGTGTGTGTGTGTGTGTGTGTGTGTGTGTGTGTGTGTGTGTGTGTGTGTGTGTGTGTGTGTGTGTGTGTGTGTGTGTGTGTGTGTGTGTGTGTGTGTGTGCGTGCGTGCGCGCGCTTGTGTGTGTGTGTGTGTGTGTACGCGCGCGCGAGTGTGTGTGTGTGCGTGCGTGCGTGTGCGTGTGTGTGTGTGTGCAAAGATCCCTCTGGCCATCTCTGAGTCACCGTGGGAGAGCGGCCTGGGATGGCCAACCAGTGTCTGGAGAGTAAACAATAGCATGATGGGAACAGCTCACGTGTGGATCAGCAGGTCAGCGGGCTGCATCGGAGTCATCATCTGTCAACCATGTCGATCGGAAACTGAGGGCCAACATCCCTTCGTGCAAATGCGCCATTGCAATTTATTCCTGTCTCGTATTTGTAGGCTGTGGGCTGTGATGCTTGAGTGCACGCTGTGAAAAAACATTCGGTTAGTGAAGACCTGATGCAGTGTGCTAGCTTTAACATATTGTTGCTTTCTATTAATAAGTCCAGGGAAGCCGCAGCTCATATTTATACAAGTGTACAGTCAGTGCGAGCAGAATAGAGGTGTGTGTATTTTTTAGCTCGCAGTAACCGTATCATTAATACAAAGTAGCACATAAAAGAAACAGGTGCACAGTTTTTTTTTAATCGACATGGCTTGAACATAAAATGAAATAATAGGAGTGTTGATGTTGCTGCCAGGCTCCTCATCCCCCTTTGAGGTTGTTAATGAATTTATTCCTCACTGTGATTTATTTCAAGCCCCTCTCTCTTGTTGGATCTGTTCAAACACTTGAAAGCAAGACTGTAGTATGGTGTTGAGGGTATTTCCTGCCTACTGTGATTACAATCACCTTTAGTGCCCCCTCAACCCGCCTACTTTTAGGACCCTTCTGGACGACATGTTGAACATCAAAAGACGAACTTTTATCTCATGTGTCTGTCCTGCTGTATCTAAAAGCTCAGACCAAAGACGATGATGGGTAGTGGTGGCCTGGTCTGGTCTCACCAATCGCAACTCTTTCCAGCCACACTGAGTCACATGACATGTTGATTTCATTGTTCCCAGCATTTGCACAAAGGCATACATTCGCGCCTCATTGTCACATTGTCTTGATATATTTTCAGGACTTTTTTTCTGGCCTTGCTGAAATATTTGAAATTCTTAGGAGCACGAATTGATTCCTATACTGCAGAAAAAAACAAAACATAATCTCCACCCAATATTTGGACAACCAACATTCTCATCATTCAAAACGTACATGAATGACTTGTGCTGCCCCAACTAATGTTATCTTAGCAATGGCTGTAACAGTTTTTTATTTTTATTTATTTTTATTTTCTTAACTCATCGGGTTACAGATTTGTCCTCACAGGGCTAGTTTGCTGGCCAATGGCAGCAATTTTACCCCTTGGCAATCAGAATAAGGGAAGTTTGAACTATATTTTATGTTTGCCTGCAAGGCCTGTAAGGCCTTCTCTGCTGGCCTAAAAATATCTGAATCACAGACTGATGTTAATTATATTTTGTCCGTGAATTTTTATTAAATAATTCCGAATTGTCTTTCAGCTTCCTTTCTTTGCTTTCCCCATGTTGTGCTGCTTTCAAATGTGTTTCGTATTTAAGCATTTAACCAATCACATTTCAGCCATCATTTTTACCAGTGTCGTCACAATCAGTTCTGAGGACCCTGGAGCATAAAAATCAATATCAATGAAATGTTGCTTTGACCAATTAGACTTTGAGTTGGCAACCCAAGGCTTCTGGAAGGCAATGGAAACGTCAGAGTTTTTGCAAACTATGATTCGCTAGTCTCATGAATTGCTAGTCACTAGCCAATCATGGTATCACTAGCCGCTAGTGAAGAGCATACTGACCAGAGCTAGCACGCTGTATCGGTCGCGAGCTGCATAAGCAAATATATTGTGTTGATTTAATAGAGGTTTTGTCAACCCACAAAGGCAGAAGGAGAAGAAATGGATTTGGTTGCAGGTATACTGTTAAAGCTATTTTCAATACGACTTTTCAAAAATAGATGGAAATCGTTAACAAACGTTGGACAGCTCCGAAGCTAGCAAAAATAGCAAATAATATTGCAATTTTATGAGATTGTCATGAATCTACACGTTCATAGTAAAAAAAATAACAGTTTAATGACAGTATTTCTGAAAGTTCTTCAAGTCACAAGTTATTTCCTGGCCAACGTCACCCTCTAGTGCATTGATTCAGACAGAGCACGAGCTTTCTATATCTTGAGTTACTTCCGTGTTGAGTGAGCGCTGGCGCGTGTGGCTGCTGCTGTTCACGCACAGAAAAAAAACTTATCCTGTGACTGTAAAGTGACCTTGAGAGTTTTGAAAGGCGCTTAAAAATGAAATGGATTATTATTATTATTATTATTATTATTATTATTATTATGATTACTGAAGGCCTAGGAATGAAATGCACGGCCCGTTACAGGGTTTCTTTGTTCAACATTGAAATTCCGTACAATCACATGTTTGGAATTTTCTGTCTGTCTTTATTTCACGGCTCACTTTAACACTTCTGGACACCAGTCATGTTTATGTTATTCAGGGTGTCAGTGGCATCTTCTGCTATCTCAGGAGATTGATGGAAAAAGCACAAACACATAAATAGATATGTTTTTCAGTAAACAGCTGAGGTAACGTCCCTCAAATTATTTTCATCTCTGATGAACAAACTGCAGTGCAAACAGTAATTCACAATATTGTAACGAGCCAGTTGTGGTCAAAATAAGGAGCCCCTGAAGGGTAAACCCGCCATACTAAAGATGAAAATAAGTCAAAGGGTTGTGTGTTTATTTGAAATCCCATTAAACCACCACATTATAATCCCGGGGATGGGATTTGTTGCGGACTTTGTACCGATCTGTTGTGGTGAAGAAGGAGCTGAGCCAAAAGGCGAAGCTCTCAATTTACCAGTTGATCTACGCCCCAACCCTCATCTATGGTCACGAGCTATGAGTCGTGACTCAAAGAACGAGATCCCCAATACAAGCGCCCGAAATGAGCTTTCTCTGTGGGGTGTCTGGGCTCTCCCTTAGAGATAAGATAAGAAGCTCAGTCATCTGGGAGGTGCTCAGAGTCAAGCTCATTCTCCTCCGCATAGAGAGGAACCAAATGAAGTGGCTCCGGGATCTGATCTGGATGCCTCCTTGTTGAGGTGTTCCGGGCATGCCCCACTGGCAGTAGACCCTGAGGACGACCCAGGAGATGACCCAGGAAACGCTGGGTCTCCCAGCTGGCCTCGCAACGCCTCAGGATCTGCCAGGATGACCTGGAAGAAGTGGCTGGTGAGAGGTAAGTCTGGGTTTCCCTACTGAAACTACTGCCCCCGCGACCCAACGCCGGATAAGTGGCGGAAGATGGATGGCTGGATGGATAGCACTTGTCTGAACGGTTTCATTATTTGGTTTGTAAATGCTTTTAACTAATGTGAAACACATTGAGGTGACTCATGTCTGAAATGTGCAATGTTAAAATAGATAAATTCGTTTGCCTTTCTGTTTTCCAAATTTGTTGCAGTTTAACAGGCAGCTTGGTCGTTGCTGTTTTTGCAAAAGAGAGACTGGAAAACAGAGGTGAAGCTGTCTGGAGGTAATTCAAAGAAAATCCTGAGGCACATTCTGCCTTCACACCCGCATATTGTATCTCTCAGTGGGATAGCCAATGATCACATACTCAGCTGCCTTCTTCCACGCGCGCGCCTCCAGGTGCCCACACTTACACGCGCACACATTTACTCTCCATAAAAATTGGGTTCCCGTCGACTACTGAAACCTGTGCTACAAAAATAAATATCAAGAGATACAACGTGCAATTTTGGGGATCCCCATGCCTGCCAATCTGGTGCATGATAAATATACAGAAGATAAAAACGCCACCTGTCATTTATTCCCTCAGCAACATCAACCCATCTGCAAGAAATATCCAATGTAAATGAAAGAAAAAAAAACAGAATGTAAAGTGGTTCTGGAATTGGCGTAGAATGTGTACTTTGTTGCTGCTGAATGACAAAAATATCTGAATGACAAGAAACCTCTCTGGCTCATTCAAGCTTGCAGGATAGTCACATACCATCAAATTATTGAACATAATGCTTTCCATGTCTTCCCTCGACATCTTTATTTACCGCCCTTGCGCACGACTTGTCACTTTCTGCCCCGTCTCCTCTCCTCTCTCCTCCGTCTTCTTCACGAGAAGATTTGCTTCCCATCAGGAAACTTGTCAGGCAGAACAAATGAACCATCTTTTTCTATTTGCATCCAAGATCAAAGGTGGGATATTCATTTGCTTCTCCGTACAAAGGAGGATCATTTTAGAATCTTTCCATTTGCCCTTTGATTTAGAAAATTAAAAGATGCGACATCAGGAGGAGATAGCACCGCTCGGTAGAAATGGCGAGGCAATATCTTGAGGGTGATCATATCTTTACAATCCCTTCTCATATACTGTGTTACCGCTTTTCTTTCCCATATGGTCGTCAGATCTTGTAGTTTTGTTGTTCAAATTTACATGGTACAACTCTTTCTTTTTTTTTATTATCGCACATTTTGTCCCCTTTGCATTCAATTTTTTTTTTTTCAGCCATGTTAACTGCAACTGCTTGAATTTGGAACAGCATTTTTATTTACTTTATAGTAGACTCCGTCTACCCGTGGTGGACTTAAACTGGCCTGGTCCAGAAATTTAAAAGTTAATTGAAAACCCTTCAAAAAAAATAACAGTTGAACAATTATTTAGGAATCAACAAATTCTCCCATTAATGCTGAAAAGCATAAAGAAGTCTAAACCTTAGATCAACAATGCAGAACGTAAATGGAGTCAACGAGATTGTTTACTGTAGCATCTTATTTTGAGGATCTGATCAGTAATTTCTTTGACTGATCAGAAAATTATGACATTGCAATAAATCTCTGATTTTGCATAAAATACAAAATAATCTTCCAATGTGATCTAGCCAATTGGAACTTTCAGTAAACAGTAAAGTCTCGTTATATCGATATCGGTTATATCGATAGTACCGCTTATTACGATACTATTTCTATGAACGCAAGGAGAAAATTACATGCGCGCAGGGTCGGATATATCGATAGTCCCGGTTATATCGATATTTTTTGGACTCCCGAGAATATCGATATAACGAGACTTTACTGTATATGAATGTCATAATTTCTGGTTGTGTCCAACAGGTGGCACTGTAGGTCTCCGCCTACAGCTACACACCTGTTGGTCGGCCATTGTCAAGCTTTAGTTTCAGCCATTGTTATTGTCGTTTCTTTGGATTTTTGCTTTTCTCATGTCTGCGTTGTGGATTTAGTTTTTTTCTTTGTTTTGAAATACAATTGGTCAAATACAACCTGCTCTTCCCTCTCGCACTGCTTTTTGTGATGCACCACCATGCATTCGTGACATACATAAATCTTTTGATTTACATTTCAGTGGTTGAGCATGTGAGATTTATCGCTTTTGCTCTCATTCAAAGCTGCCTGACCATTCATCACTTTTGGAAAAGAAATCCTCTAAATTGCCTTCCCTGTCTATCAAGAAGCCTCATAAACGAGATGCATCACCCCGTCTCACCCACCAACACAATTCTCTGGGAATTTATCCCGACTAGAGAAATCAATTAGGAAGATTACACATATTTCCAACCCTCCTCAGATGGCAATTAAAGATGAGCTGCTGTCATTGTTTGACCATTAAATCAAGAGACCGTCCAGACAGTGATGTAGGCAAGAAATCACCTCCAATGTGACCACAGAGTGGAGCAAAGAAATGACAGAAGGAAGAAGAAGAGGACGGAAAAGCTTTTTTTCCCCCAACTGGGAAAGAATAGAAAAGCTCATCCTGAATACGGCTCCATGTACACGTCTCCGGTGTCGACATTTCCTCTGCTTTAAAGAACATCTTTCACTTCAAACGGCTCGATTTTTGATTGAACAACTCGCCATAGTTTAAGTGCCCAAAAACCCATTTCAAAAGAGCTTTTCCCAAAATGTGAAAGACGTCCCTAGAGCTTTTGTCAAGGGCTGTAAAATGATGTCCTATCCGTTTTTTTCCTTTCACTTAGTGATAAGCAGCCCACAGAAGACCCACTTTTCCTCCCTCCTCTATTTATATACACTGCCGCTATTCATTTGCAACTATCCATTAACTGCGCCAGCACGACACATTTAGGGTGGGGGGTGGGCAATGGCTGTTGCTCTCTTAAAAGGATTTCCAGAGCGATGGAAAGACTAACTGAGGTAACAATAAATGGGCCACTGGATCAGCACAAAAAGAGAAATGAGATCATATTAAAGAAAGTAGAAATAATCTGCATTAGCAGAAAGTCCCCCTCAAATGAATAATTATGCCCCATGATCCGTCCACTATCATCACATGTCGCCTTTTTACGCCAAACTGAATGCCGCCTTGTCAATGGTTTGCCATCATACGCATTAGTCCAACTTCACGTTTTAATAATATCCAGTACACGAGCTGCATCCCAAATTTTCTTATTGATATTGCTCAGTTTTGATTGACACTGGCGTAGAGCGATCGATTAGTGTTGGTTGAGAGAGGTGTCCTATAGCACAGTGGGCTTGCGTAGACGCATTTATCTTGTTTTCTCTTTTGAATTCATTGAATGGTCCCGGTGTGCCTCAGGTTGTGGTATGAGAGATGATGGGAATACTTTCAGAGTCCTCATATTTCTCTTCTTGTCTCAGATAGTAAGAAATTGCAACTATTCAAGAAGCTTATTAAAAGGCAGCATTACGCATTGGGAAGATCGTAAGATCGGGAAATAGGCTACAGGGGCCAGTTATCGACTCGTTAATGTGGGATCACATAAGAGAGAGAGCAGATAATGTTTGAGATGAATATTTCCCCCAGTCACAGAGTATTGAACTTCATCTCAAGTATCTATGAAGAAAGAAGGAATCGAAACTATGATTAGTGACCACGACAGTTCCTCTACGAGAGAGGAGTGAAAAGAATTGTGAAAAAAAAACAGAAAAAGACAGCTACAGCTATAAAGCTTTGATAGAGACAAATGAGCCTGAGTGTTTTCACAGGCTATTTCCCGCAGGCTTTGTGTTCACACAGCCGGAGATGTTGCAATCACAGAGAAGACCATTTGTAGACCTGACGACATTTATGAGAAATCAATAAACATTCTAAAATGTAAGTAACAGTGTGGGTAAATAAACAGTAACAATGTCGTTCCATGGAAGTTGCATGGAAATTGAAGGATAATGCATGTGAGGTGATGGCACAAAAAACAAAATCTGAGAGATGAGGGATCTCGTAGACTCGTAGACTAGTCTTATACTGTGCAATGCAATTAGTCTGGTTGAATGCTTCCAAATCAATATGAAGTACATTATACTTGATCAAAATAAATCTTTTCTCATGAAAAAAAACAATAAAACTTGAATACTCGCCTTATAAATGTTTTTTTTTATTACAATACAATACATATTGAGTTATATAACGCTTTAACAACAGCTGAAGCTGTAGCAAAATCAATACCAAAGAAAAATCCTGTTAAAAAAACCAAAACACTGTGGTTTGACCAGAAATAAAGGTGGTATTTTGGTGACTGTGAGTGCTTTCTATGGCGTGAGAAACATTTTCTCATGACCGCGAGGAGTTTTCTGGTTTGCACTAATGTTTTGGAGATTACATTGTTTTTTATTTTAATTCCAAGAAGTATTCCCTGTGGGAGATATTTTTTTATAGGTTGAGAGAGTCTTTTGTGTCCTGTGAGTTTTCCTGGTTCATGAGAGGTAAGTAAGAGATGTTTTGAGTGTGTAAAGGAAGTATTTTTTGAGTGAGTGTGAAAGATTTTTACAATCCAATCCAACATATATTGCTTTATAGTGCTTTAACAACAGGTTCTTGGGTAATCATAAAAAGTTGTTGATATTTTAATGATGTTCCAACCATCCATCCATCCATCCATCCATTCATTCAGTCAAATAGGCCTGAGCTGAAAAACTGTTTAATTTTTTTCCGAATGCTCTTTTTCCCAAAGGGATGACATAGAAAATTCAGCTTTTCTCTCATTTACACATCTAATGTATGGAATGTCATCAACAGCATTTAAATGAGGCAGATACACTCTTGCCCCAAACTGTGTTAAAAATGCAGCCCAATGGGTTCTTATACAATGTGTGGCCATCTGGCTGCATGCGATACACAGCTGATGCAATGGCCTCGGTCTCCCACTCATTAAAACGAATATGTAGTGACTAGATTAAATTAGGGCCAATCTAGTGAAGCAGACCTGGACAGAGTATGGCTCAACGGTGACATCTGGTCCGCCCACAGTCTCTAAAATGTAACGGATTGGTGCTCTTATTTTGAAAGTTACAGTTTATGTGCACGTGTCGACTTTTATACAAGCAAAGCAGAGGCAAAAGCTATGACTTTTACAAATATTACTATTTATTTACACATTTCCAAACCAAGTAGCAACTTTTTTTCCAAATAAGGATTAGCAAACAACATTGTACAATCTTATTTCCTGCACTATAAAGAGAAGAGGCCCAATTTGTCACGTTTCAGTTTGTGACCAACAGGTGGCACTGTCGGGCCCCGCCTGCAGCTGCACAGGTGTTGGTTGTTTTAATCAGTGGCAGTTAAAAGGACTCCTGGCATGACCATTCGGTGTCGGGTCATTGTTTGCTTGTTTGCTCTTGTCACGTTTTGCTTGTGCTTGTCTCCACTGTCATGTTTTACTCTGGCTCTCATTCATGTTTTGGTTTTGCTCTTGTCCTCGGTCATGTTCTCGCTCATCTTACGGTCACTGCAAGTTTTTGGCGTAAGCCACAGTCATTGTTTGTTACTTTGGATTTGTTGCTTCTGTCATGTCTGAGTTCTGGATGTAGGAATTCTCTTTGTTTGTTTCACCCAGTCAGATTTGTTTCGTCTTGTCATGTTTTACTCGAGGTTTTGTTTGCTACTTTGGACCTTTCTGTTCTGATGACTTTCTTGTTCGAGATTGTGTTCCTGCTGACTTTATTTGATACAATTTGTCAAATGCATGTTGCCCCTCCTCCCTGCCTGCTTTTTTGGGGTCCACCACCACCTTGCAAATCTTGACACAATTATACGTTGTGCAAATCTACACTTATGCTGTAACTAACTCGGGTACATTCCTGTCAATAATATACTTCACATTGATTTATATACATTCAACTATATATTTGGGGTTCCTGACCAGGAAGGGCTAATATGATTTTATTTGTGAACTCATTGCAAAATTAATTGTATAATCAAGTTCATTAGGTTACAAGAAATGTTTCCTTAATGCACAGGCTGATGAGTGTGTGTGAAGCAAAATGGATAAAGAAAAGCGGCAAGCCATTCACAAGTCGTATCAATTGAAAAGAGACTAGCCTATTGTGTTCCTTCTTTTTCTTTGCATGTGTATTAATCCTAAAAGCCTCCCTTCATGCTGTTGAATCCTTCTCAGAAAATTAGGAATGTATCCGAATGGGTTCATTGTCTACTTGCGCAACAAAGGGATAGCCACTTCTCTCATCTCTGGAAAATATCTCAAAACTGGTGGCTCATCACGTCAACCAAAAGGATACTGAGTTGTTTGGGGACCACTTTTAGAACAAGCACCCTTCATAATCCCTTGGGTATGTTTTTGCCAGCTCCTGAGAGAACTGAGCAGCCGTTACCGTCTGTACATCACTGAATTAGTTTTGCTCCCTGTTGCCTGAGGGTGTGTTGAACAATCAGCAAATAGCTTACATGATTTGTAGCCAGTCTGACACCTTGTTTCTATACAGCCTCCCTCTGGTACCAGCATCATGTACCAAAGACAAAATGGGGAGGAGACTGGGGATGACAGATGCAAACAAGCACATATTTTAAAGCAGTTGTGGCCTCGACGAATAGCACGCCTCCCGGAGGCGTGTTATTCGCAGAGGAGGCGTCGCCTCCGTGCGAACTCCCCTGTGCCCTTTGGCGCCCCTAATTCATTTGTCCCATGAGTCAGGCTGGGATCTCTGTTAAATGAGGACCCAGATCACTTTTACTGATGATGATTTCATCTAACACTTGGTTCATGATTCTGCGTCAATTTTTAGCTCTTCTTGAGAGATGCTGCATTATGATGGATCGCGTTTTCTTATACTCTGACACAGGATGGTTACACAGGGTCGAGGGGGCTTCATCCCCATATGTCAATGTTTACAGGTACTGTAATTGCAGGTAATATATACAGCACCGCTGTACATATTTCCTCAAATAAGAAACTAGCAGTGTTAAGATGAGACTCTTCAATAGAAATGCTTGCATGAAGGCAGAGCTTGACAAGTTGATGTCAAGTGGATGCTCCACAAGTAATTTTACTTGGCCTAAACAAATGTCAGTTCCAAAACCTTTGGAACTGACATTTGTTTTTTTCTCACCCTCCGTTTGGCACATCCTTAAGAAGCACAGGCCAGCATGAGTGGGTAGAAGAAGTATTTTGGATACGCTGTTCTGGTCGATTGGTGTGTGGGTTTAATGGTGGGTGTAGGCATTTTAAACACAAATAAATCTCCATGAAACATCATCCTACATGCGTCATCCACATGTGGTATGTTTTCTATACGCTTTTGAGATGTGCGCTGTTATATAACCAACTGGGGATTGAATCCATCCAAGTCTTTAGAATGCTATGAAGGCATTCTCTACACACAAGCATGCATCGTTTCTTCATTCCTCCTACACTGAGCCTACAAAATCTGACTCATCCACTATTCTGCACTATACCTCACACAATGCAGAATCATAACAACACGACAGAAGCTTCAACTCATGATGGTGAACCCTCATGTATAATGGGGGACATGTTCCAATCTCACATGCAATCATATCAACATATAATTTACATCCTAGGTGTCAAAGTCAAGGCCCGCGGGCCAAATCCGGCCCGCCACATCATTTTCTTCGGCCCGCGAAAGCAAATCAAACTTGTTAAATTCCATGATGATTGCTAAAATCTGAGCCAAAATTTCATATTTTTGGATGTCAACCACAATAAAAGTCATTATTCTTGACTTCAGATTTGAAAACGAGTTATTCATTATTTTGCTGTGTGCTCTATATGTAATATTTGAAGGATTTAAACATTCTAATGGGTTCCCCAAATTCATAACGGCCCTCGAGAGGAAACCATAACTACAATGTGGCCCGCGGCAAAAAATGACTTTGACACCCCTGATTTACATGCATCCATTTATCATTCTGGTATAAAAAATTGTATACCCTCACAAAGATCTACTTGCTGTTCATCCTTATTTTACATTATAGATAGAAATATACAGAAAATAAGTAGGTATGAAGAATAAGAGCGAGATGAACAGTACATGTAGTTATCTTAGGTCACGGGTATCCAAATCCACTCCTTGAAGGCTGTATGTTTGTCATTGTTCCCTCTCCAACATGCATGACTCAAATGATCATCTCACCGTAAGCTTAGCAGAAGCTCGATGGCAATCGTAATTGTTTTAATTGGATCTATTGACAGGGGGAAATATCGAAAAAGGTAGAAAATGTTGGCACCCCTGTCTGAGATGACCGAATGGCCGTTTGACAACAAATACCAGCCTCCATGATAGCTGCCAATCTCAAAAACTATTAATCAGGTAAAACCTTGACTTCAATCAAATTAATTTGAGAGTGGGAAAAATAACTTCCGTCTGATACAGCCCCAGGTCACATAAGACGTGGTACACTTGCCTGAGTGTACCATGACAGTACTATATCAGCGACTAAATCATTAAAAATTCACACAGGAAGGCTGGGGCTGAAATCGAACCCCCCACCAGGTCAAATTACTCTTCAGGCTTAAGTTACATTTCAAATTAAAGCTGAAGTTTGTTGTGTCGGCATATTAAAAAGTAAGCAATCTCCTAAACTACAGGATTGTTTTGTGCATTGCATTGGTCCAGTAAACAAGCCCTCACTCACAAACATCAAGTTAAGTCCACTGTCTGTGACTCATAAAATATCAGCATTCCCTCAGTAACTCCTGTAGCATAATGCATGGACCTTCAAGCATTATACACCCACTGTGCCACTGCAAATGTCCATGACTTAAAACACACACAAACACACACACACACTACATCAACCGTTGAGACCTTCAAGTTCCTGGGAATCACAGTCTCCCAGGACATGAAGTGGGAGGTCAACACCAACTCTATCCTGAAAAAGGCCCAACGGAGAATGTACTTCCTGAGGCTGCTAAAGAAGCATGGCCTGCCACAGGAGGTGCTGCAACATTTCTACATGGCTGTCATCGAATCCATCCTGTGTTCTTCCATCACCGTTTGGTTCGGGGCCGCCACAAAAATGGACAAAATCCGACTTCAACGGACAGTTTGGACGGCGGAAAAAATCATTGGCACTGCCCTACTCACTCTCGAGGACTTGCACACTGCAAGAATCCAAACTAGGGCGCGGAAAATCCTACTGGACCCTCCGCACCCTGCCCACCACCTTTTCCAGCTACTCCCCTCAGGCAGGCGCTACCGATCCATGCGCACCAAATCCAGCAGACATTTAAACAGCTTCTTCCCCCAAGCCATTAACTCTTTGAACTCTTTGAACTCTTTCAACAGTAGCCAAAATGGAACTGTATAGTGCCACTTAGCAATTTTTTTGACAACGATACTAGTGCACCGTGTTCTACCGGAAACAAATTCCTTGTGTGTTCTACATACTTGGCAATAAAGATGATTCTGATTCTGATTCTGATTCTGACACACACACACACACACACACACACACACACACACACACACACACACACACACACACACACACACACACACACACACACACACACACACACACACACAGCCACAGACATACACACAGAGACATCGGTAAAGAACTTTGTGTCCTGCAATGTGGCTTTTGCAGTTTTCTTCTCGATACATTAAAAGTGCACATTTTAAAGTACCGTATTTTCCGGTGTACAAGGTGTACCCAAAAGCCTTGATTTTCTTCAAAAGATGACCCTGCGACTTCTACACTGGTGCGCCTTATATATAAAGTCATATTGAGCCACAACAGGTCTCGTAACTACTGTCAGCAGCAACCGACTCCCTTTCCTTCGCAAAGAAGAAGTCGTGCATAACGCCAGCCGTAGTGCCTGATAATGTGGTGTGCCCTATATTTGGAAACTTGTATTTATATATTATATTTGAAAAAGGTTTTTTTTTCATTCATTAAAGGTGTGCCTTATAGTCCGGTGCGCCTTATACATCGTAGAGGTGTGAAAATACACCTTTCATAAGGAGTGCGCCTTAAACTCCCATGCGCCTTATACACCGGAAAATACGGTATGTAGGTTGTTAATGTTAAGTCGTAATGAATTAAAAACTTATTCAATAACTTACAATTATTAAAATTAAACTAATCTCACCATCATGCAACACTTTACTCTCTTTTGCTTTTGTCAATTATTCTTAAAAATTTCTGTCGATATTTATTTTGATATTGCTACACATCTGTCATCAGAAATGAGAAGAAATACAATCTAACAGTTGTTTTTATTGTTGTTCCTGACAAATACTTCATTTATCCTTGAAAAAAAAAAAAAAAAAAAAGAGTACCGCTACATAAAAGTGAATACAAAATAAAAATAAAAATAATGAAATAAAATGTATGAGAAAGAAAAACCACAAACTTTTCGAAGTTTGAGCATTACCCTTTATTCTCTTTTACGACACACTCTGCTCCGGAATGTAAGATGAAACTTTCTGAAGAGTCAAACAGGCGTGGGGCTTTGATTATTTAATGACCACATTCACAGTAACGGTGAATTATATTTTAAATAATTCATTTTTATTTGTATCTGTGCTACTCCATCGTAATACGCCCTCACTTAAAACTGATCGATGCTGCAAAAAAAAGAAAAACTCTGGGACTTCACTCTCCTGTAAAAATAATACCAGTGACATCACTGATGAATCACCTTTGATTCAACTTTGAGCACATTTTTGTCGGTTACAAAATTGTCTAAGGTCGTTCAAAGTGTAATTACCCACCAGTACTGTACATATAGTATTTAGAGAATGTATCGATTCATAAATGATTCTCTCGAACCATTCTCCGTCAATAGTTATGCTATCTATCCATCCATTGTTAATACTCACTTCTCTTTCAGAGACAAGATTTTTAGTTAATTGTGCTCATGGCTGCGTACACCTGTGCATGTGTCCTGTCCAATATGACTAATGTCATCATTTTGGTCCTTTTGCCTCTGGCCTCCTTATCACCAACAGCACCCCACCTGCATGCACTGCTAGCTTCTTCTAGCAGTGCATGCCTCATAAGAAGGAAGGTATTGCGGAAGGAAAAAGGGTAGAGAGTGGAAAATGATTTCACAAACAGGTTGCAGGAACAGCAAGCACCTGTTCGGCAACCTCAGTTTTAAACACCTCTTTTCAATATCACTTGAAGTATCAAGTTCACACTTTGTGAAGTTTTATACCTGAAAATGTTCACGGGTGGCCCTCTGGGCCTACTGAATTGGTGGCCTTGAGTCGGGCATTCACAGGGTATTGTTGAGGTAACTCCAGGAAGTCGATATGCTCCATTGCCTCTGATTACATTCTTTACTGGTGTGTGTGTTTGTGTGTGTACATTGTGGCTTATGTCCGATGAGGTGATGTCACACTCTATTATTCTCAGATTGCCGTGTGTGCGTGCGTGCGTGCGTGCGTGCGTGCGTCTGTGTGCGTGTGTCCACAAAGACCCTGTCAAGAGGGGAAAGCCAGGGTCCGGTTTGACCAGAGCACAGGAGTGGAGAGTCGACTCTTGTTAAATTACGGAAAATATGGGAGGCAAGAGGCCAGGAAGAAAGGTTAGAGAGCAAATTTCCCTCAAAGGTCCCTGTCACGTTTGGAAGGTCGACACCGTCTGTCCATCTTTATTACTCCTAAATCCTGTTAGACCTTGAGAACATTTTCTGCTTCATCCGCGGGCAAGATTAGTTTCAGCCCCATACAGTGATACTTTTGAACACAATTTGACTTACTTGTGTAATGGTGGATTATTTACTTTGGACATGTATTGGCTTGTGACTGTACTTTGAAATCACACTTGCCTTATAAATCATCCTCCCATTTGAAATAAATGAAAATGTCATTAATCCCGGCAAACCACCTGAAAAACCACAAACATGTATGATAAAAATATTACTTAAAGGACAACCGACGTCACTTTTTTGTTTCATAACTGACATCAGAAAAACGTTTTATAGCATCTAAAATACCCAAAACACGCAGTATGATATTTTTATTCAAATGCAAAACACCAATAAAAATGACTTAAAGTGTCCAAAATCTGCAAAAAAATTGAGCTGCGAATTGGGCATTTTCAGAAAGTCCCGCCCCCAGTTCGTGACGTCACGCCAAGACGTCTTGCATTGCTGGAGAATTAAAACAATGGCTTCAGATTCGGAGAATATGCTTTCTTGTTACACATCCAGTTATGAATATGATTCAAATACAGTAAAGTCTCGTTATATCGATATCGGTTATATCGATAGTACCGCTTATTACGATACTATTTTCATTTCCCTTGCACATTTCTAGTCTTTTTATGTATAATTAGTACCGTTTAGTACGATACCCGGTTATGACGATAATCCGGTTATTACGGTGCTCCTTTTCATCCCCCGCCGGCCATTTTTGTTGTTTATATCGATATATCCGTCGCGCCATTGGTCAACTTGGTCACGTGTCTTGTTACGTGAGCCGCCATCGGTCGCGCCATTGGTCGACTTGGTCACATGAGCCGCCATCGGTCGCGCTATTGGTCGACTTGGCCGTGTGACTTTGTCACGTGACACGCCATCGGTCGCGCCATTGGTCAACTTGGTCACGTGTCTTGGTTACATGTCACGCCATCAGTCGCGCCATTGGTCGACTTGGTCAGGTGACTTGGTTACGTGCCCAGCACCCGTGTAGCAGAGCCATTTTCATTTTCAGACGCTAGCTCGTGTGTAGCAGACGAGATTGAAGTGTTTGTGTTAAAAGGTAAAAATGGGAAGCAGAAGAAGATTGATGACTTTTTTAAATTGCATACATAATACAGTAAGATGTAAGCGTTGCAGTTTCCCTGTTGTGTTATGTACATGCCCACTGTACTGTATATGAATGCAATCGTTTTTTGCAACAATGTTTCTTGTTTTGTCTGCTGAAGCGCGATGATTTTGAAAATTATTAACATTCCATACTGTGTATTAAAGGACAGCCGATGTCACTTTTTATTCAAATGCAAATAAAAATGACTTCACGCCAAGACGTCTTGCATTGCTTGTGAATCCAAACAATGGCTTCAGATTCGGATAATATGCTTTCTTGTTACACATCCAGTTATGAATATGTTTCAAATACACTGTAGTTCTGAAGATTAAAGCAAACATGTTTACAATCATTAAAGAATTATATGTGCCATTTTGAGGCAACTTTGGGGGAACATCTCCCAAAAAAAAAAGGGAGCTAATGGCCAGCTCCGTTTCTTATATGGCGCTTGGCTGCCCTCTTTTGGCGGCTTTTGTTTAATGCAGTTCGGTGCAGGATCGGATATATCGATAGTCCCGGTTATATCGATATTTTTTCGGCCTCCCTTGAATATCGATATAACGAGACTTTACTGTACTTCTGAAGAGGAAAGCATACATGTTTGCAATCAATTAAATAATTTATTCCGTGCCATTATGAGGCAACATTGGGGGGAAATGTCTCACCCAAAAACAGGCACAAAATGTTCCTGTGAGGAATGAATCGGCCCGTTTCTACAGGCTAATAAATTCCTTCCATGGAGCTTGGACGTCCTCTTCTGGCACTTTCTGGTCAGCAACACGAGGTTTTCAGACCAAACAAGCATTGACGTGATGGAAGGACTGCTACAATGTGTCCTTTTTTTCCCGTCAGGGGCGTTCCTTTAGTGACGTCACGTACGGACCCGTCACCAACTCAAAAACAAGACTTCCGGAATATTCAGCACGAGTCTTAAAACGTAAAATATAGCTATATGCGGTGGAATCTTTGTAAAATACGCTCAGTAGAAGTCATTTGAAGCCATTTTACAAATTATGGACACAATTTGTCCGGAGAAGTCGGTTGTCCTTTAAGTGTTGTGATTTCTGGAATGTGCACCATCCGCAGTAGGTGGCAGTATAATATATATATATATATATATATATATATATATATATATATATATATATATATATATATATATATATATATATATATATATATATATATATATATATTTTTTATTTTTTTATTTTTTTTGTAATTCTATATATTTATTTATAACCACAAAGGCACACTCCTTGAAGCTCAGTGTCTCCATTAATGTACAGCGGATAAAGAATACATTTTGTCTGGATCGATAAAAATACGACGATCATTTTACTTGGGGTTTGTGCTGAAATATTGAGAAAATACATCTGTGTAAGCTCTCAGTCGTACAGGAGTGGTCCATCGATGAAAAGGTTTCTTCAGCCGTCATCTGTACTTCTTTGAAGGTGTCGGACGTTTTGTTTCTTATCCAAGATATATATATATATATATATATATATATATATATATATATATATATATATATATATATATATATATATATATATATATATATATATTCCTACTGTCCAGACATGGCGGACAGACTCTGCTATGATAGGGCCCTGCTCTCAGGTTGGGGGGAGCAGAGGACTACTCCCTGCGGCTCCATTGATTGTTCCCATTGTCCTGACTAACGACTGGCCTGATTGCCCCACTTCCTCCGGTATCACCTCATCAGCACTACTAATCCTTTGTTGCCGAAACAGGCTGTTGTACGAACGATCCAAATTGAACCTCACACCACCATATCGGTTTAGTGAAGGATTTAGCTGTTTTATGAAAATCGCTTCTTTTACTCCCCTTTCAAACCATCTATGTTCTTTCGCAAAGAGAGACAAAATACTGTATCAAAGGTGAGATTAACAAGAAGGAGGTTGTCCAAAACTGATAGTACCATAGCTGTAGGCTTCTTGTGTCTTGGGGTACATATCCTCTTGGACTTGCTTGGGAGAAATTATCAGGTGTGCACATGTTCCACGGGAACAAAGCGTTGACACCCGCTGCGATTCTTCACACCTGACATCTGCTCGAGAGTCATAGATGATGAGTCTTTCGGGAGCACGCTTGCCTTCGCAATCATTACAAGATGAGAGCAGACAGATTATTAGACATTAGCGATTTTAATAAGTGACTCAGCCAGGATGATGTCAATGCCTCTTTTGGGAGACTGGCGGAAATCATTATGTCATGGGCTCAAGCGAGCTAATCACGTCCGGGACTCTTCATTAGTGCACGGGAGCCTGACGGGATTGGCGGCATGCACAATGGATGAGCTCATCGGTTGGGCTTTCAGTGTTTACAATGCACTGTTATTCCTAATATTCAGTGACAGAAATACAATTCAGAATCAAATACAGCAGATTTGACCTCAGTCCTTAACCATCTATCTATGGAACACTACTTGAACACTACTATGGAACACTAAAATTCCATTTCAGAATGCTCTTCTTCTGTGAGGGTTCTACCGAGCTTCTGTCCCGAATGTTGATGATTTGAGATCTGTCTTCATCTATTGAAACTGTAATTTTGTTTGTGGAGGGTGACATTTTAATTTGTCTTTTCGAGGTCAAGGCACAAATGATCAGAAAACCCTCTGAGTGCCTATTAAACTAATTGTCCCAAAGTAATTTTTTTTGGGGATACCAATTGATCAGTCCCTTCCAGAACACAAATTGTCGCATTGAAGAAGCATGACCATGTGGCCTAATGGATATGGTGTCTCTCTTTGGATCAGAAGATTGAGGGTTCAAGTACCGTCACGGTTTGCTCTTCAGACTATGATATTGATGTGCTACCTCATTCCCTGGGATGGTCAATTAACATTCGGCTGAATCAACTTTTCTTCGGAAGTCGTCTGAGTGCCCATTAACAAATTGTCCCAAAGTCAATTTATTGGGGGTGTCAATTGATAAGTCCCTAAAAAAAACTTTTGGCTTTAAAGCTGCGAGACCGTGTGGCTTAATGGCCAAGGTGTCTGACTTCGGATCAGAAGATTGAGGGTTTGAGTCTCTTCATGCTTAGGTCTTTCGATAACAAGATTGATGCCTTACCAAAGGCACTTATGAGGTCATGTATTGTTCGGATGAATGGCAGTAACAAGTTTTGATCGGAAGTCCTCTGAGTGCCCATTAAGCAATTGTCCCAAAGTCAATTTATTTGGGGTGCCTATTGATCAGTCCCTTCAAAAAAAAATTGAACCGTGACCGTGTGGCCTAATGGGTAAGGTGTCTGACTTTGAAACAGAAGATTGAGGGTTTGAGTCCCTTCATGGTGTGATCTTCAGACTATGATATTAATGTGCTACCTAGTGCACTTATAACATTCCGATAAATGGCAGGAACAACTTCTGATCGCAAAATCCTCTGAGGGGCATGAACATATTGTTACAAAGTTAATTTTTTGGGGGACTGTCAATTTATCAGTCCCTTCCAAAAGTCTGATCTTTACATTATGATAATGATACGCAATTTAGTACACTGATAAATTCAACGAACGCTTGGCAGAAATTATTTTTGATCGGAAAATCCACTGAGTGCCCATCAAAAAATTGTCCCAAAGTCAATTGATTTGGGGTGCCAATTCATCAGTCCCTTCCAGAAAAACTGTGACCTTCAAATAGTGTGACTGTGTGGCCTAATGGATAAGGTGTCTGACTTTGGATCAGAAGATTTAGGGTTCAAGTCCCTTCATGGTGGCACTTTACATTATGATATTGTTATGCAATTTAATACCCCGATAAATTCAACGATCGTTTGAATGAATGGCAGTAATTATTTTTAATCGGAAAAGCCATCAAAAAATTGTCCCAAAGTCATATTTTTGGGTGCTGCCACTTGATTGGTCCCTTCCAAGTAACACATTTTAGCATTGAGGAAATCTGACCATGTGGCCTAATGGATAAGGCCCCTGACTTCTGATCGGAAGATTGAAGGTTCCAGTCCCTTTATGATTGGATCCCTTGACCAGTGGTTTGTAATCGTGTTGGAGGCTCTGAACACCACTAGTTACTTATGCTCATTCACCGAACCCTTCTTTCAATGACTGTGCCCACGATTTGTGGACGAGAATGAGGGATGGATCTCTGCGGTGGAAAAGAGACCGATTTACCGAACCGCGAGGGTTCGATCAAACCCAGTTAAAATTAGGGTTTAAGTTAGTGTTTGGGTTTAAATTAGTGGTTGGGTGTTAGTCTTAGGCGTTAGGATTAGTGTTTAAGTTAGGGTTTGGGTTGGGAGGTGGGGTTAGGGGTTAGGGTTAAGTATTAGGATGAGCCTGAAGGGTCCTGGTGGGGTTAGAGTTTAAGGGTTAGGGTCAGATTTGGGGTTAGGTTTTAGGGTTAGGGGTTAGAGTTAAGGTTTGGGTAGGTTCAGGGTTCAAATTTGTGTTCGGGTTATAGGTTAGGGTTACATTTAGGGTTTACTGTTAGGTTTAAGGGTTAGGGTGAGGGTTAAGGATTTGGGTAAGGATTTAGGTTTAGGGTTATGTGTTAGGGATTAGGATTAGGGGTTAGGGGTTAGGGTTAGGGTTTAGAGTTAGGGTTAGGGTTAGGGTTAGGGTTATTGTTATGGTTAGGGTTAGGGTTAGGGTTAGGGTAAGGGTAAGGGTAAGGGTAAGGGTAAGGGTAAGGGTAGGGGTAGGGGTATGGGTAGTGGTTAGGGTTTATGGTTAGGGTTAGGGGTTCAGTGTTATGGTTAGGGGTGAGGTGTGAGGGTTTAGGGTTAGGGTTTAGGGTTAGGGTTAGGGTTAGGTTTAGGGGTTACATTATGGATTTAAGGTTATGGTTCGGATTTGTGTTTGGATTAGGGGTTAGGGCTAGGTTTTGTTAGGGTTAGTGTTAGGGTTCAGGGTTAAGGTTTACATTAGTGTTCCGGTTGCAGTTTTGGGTTATTGTTAGGGTATAGGGGTTGGGGGTTAGGGTTAGAGAAATGTGTTAGGTTTATGCTTAGGTTTAGGTGTTAGGGGTTAGGGGTTAGGGGTTACGGGTTACGGGTTAGGGGTTAAGGGTTAAGGGTTAAGGGTTAAGGGTTAGGGCTAGGGCTAGGGCTAGGGCTAGGGCTCGGGTTAGGGTTAGGGTTAGGGGTTAGGGTTTAAGTGAGGATTAGGTTTTGGGTTAGGTTTATGATTAGGGTTTAAGGTTTGGGTTTAAGGGTTTAAGTGTTTAGGTTTATGGTTTAGGGTTAGGGTTTGGCTTTACGGTTAGGGGTTAGGGTTTGTGTTTGTGTTTGGGTTTGGGTTTGGGTTTGGGTTTGGGTTTGGGTTTGTGTTTGGGTTTGTGTTTGGGTTTGTGTTTGGGTTTGTGTTTGAGTTTGTGTTTGGGTTTGTGTTTGTGTTTGTGTTTAAGTAAGGATTAGGGTTTGGGTTAGGTTTATGTTTAGGGTTTAAGGGTTTAAGTGTTTAGGTTTAGGTTTAGGGTTTAGGGTTAGGGTTAGGGTTTCAGGTGAGGGGTTAGGGTTTTGTGTTAGGGTTTTGTGTTAGGGTTAGGTTTAGGCTTTACTGTTAGGTTTAAGGGTTAGAGTGAGGGTTTAGGATTAGGGTTCAGGATTTTGGTAAGGATTTAGGTTTAGGGTTACGTGTTAGCAAACCCCTAACACGTAATCTAAATCCTGAGGGTTAGGGTTTAGAGTTAGGGTTAGGGTAGGCGTAGGGGTATGGGTAGGGGTAGTGGTTAGGGTTTATGGTTAGGGGTTCAGTGTTATGGTTAGGGGTGAAGTGTGAGGGTTTAGGGTTAGGGGTAAGGTTAGGGTTAGGGTTAGAGTTAGTGTTTTAGTTTTAGGGTTAGGGTAAGGTTTAGGGGTTACATTTTGGATTTAAGGTTATGGTTCGGATTTGTGTTTGGATTAGGGGTTAGGGCTAGGATTTAGGGGTTTAGTTAGGGTTAGTGTTAGGGTTTAGGGTTAGGGTTTACATTAGGGTTTGGGTTCCGGTTTCAGTTTCGGGTCCTTGTTAGGGTATAGGGGTGGGGGTTAGGGTTAGGGAAAGGTGTTAGGCTTATGCTTAGGTTTAGGGGTTAGGGGTTAAGGGTTAGGGGTTAGGGGTTATGGGTTAGGGGTTAGGGGTTAGGGGTTAGGGGTTAGGGGTTAGGGGTTAGGGGTTAGGGCTAGGGCTAGGGATAGGGCTAGGGCTAGGGCTAGGGCTAGGGCTTGGGCTTGGTCTTGGGCTTGGTTTAGGGTTAGGGTTAGGGATTAGGGTTAGGGTTCGGGGTTAGTGTTAAGGTTAGAGGTTAGTGTTAGGGTCTGATTTAAATTCGGCTTTGGGTTAGGGTTTGGAGTTAGGTTTTAGTGTTAGGGGTTTGGGTTTAGGCTTAAGGGTTAGTGTCAGGGTTTGGGTTAGGGTTTAAGTCAGGGTTAGGGTTTGGGTTAGGTTTAGGGTTAGGGTTTAAGGTTTAAGGTTTGAGTTCAAGGGTTTAGGTTTAGGGTTTGGGTTTACGGTTAGGGGTTAGGGTTTGTGTTTGGGTTTAAGCAAGGGTTTTGGCTAGGGTTTAGATATTAGGGTTTAGGGTTAGGTTAGGGTAAGGGTTAGCATTAGGGTTAGGGGTTAGAGTTAAGGTTTGGGTAGGTTCAGGCTTTAAATTTGTGTTCGGGTTATAGGTTAGGGTTAGCCTTGGCGTTAGGGTTACAGTTAGGGTTACATTTAAGGTTACAGTTGGGGTTTAGGGTTAGGGGTTAGCGTTTTGTGTTAGGGTTAGGTTTAGGATTAGGGGTTAGGGGTTAGCATTTTGTGTTAGGGTTAGGTTTAGGATTAGGGGTTAGGGGTTAGGGTAAGGGTAAGGGTAAGGGTAAGGGTAAGGGTAGGGGTATGGGTATGGGTATGGGTATGGGAATGGGTATGGGTATGGGTATGGGTAGGGGTAGTGGTTAGGTTTTATGGTTAGGGTTAGGGGTTCTGTGTTATGGTTAGGGGTGAGGCATGAGGGTTTATGGTTAGGGTTAGAGTTAGTGGTTTAGTTTAGGGTTAGGTTTAGGGGTTACATTTTGGATTTAAGGTTATGGTTCGGATTTGTGTTTGGATTAGGGGTTAGGGCTAGGATTTAGGGGTTTAGTTTGGGTTATTGTTAGGGTTTAGGGTTTACATTAGGGTTTGGGTCCTGGTTCAGTTTAGGGTAAGTGTTAGGGGATATGGGTTGGGGGTTAGGGTTAGGGTAAAGTGTTAGGCGTTAGGGGCTATGGGCTAGGGCTTAAGGGTTAAAGGTTAGGGGTTAGGGGTTAGGGGTTAGGGGTTAGGGGTTAGGAGTTAGGAGTTAGGAGTTAGGGCTAGGGCTAGGGCAAGGGTCAGGGTCAGGGTTACCGTTACGGTTTGGGGTTAGGGATTAGGGTTAGGGTTCGGGGTTAGTGTTAAGGTTAGGGGTTAGTGTTAGGGTTTGGAGTTAGATTTTAGGGTTAGGGGTTCGGGTTTAGGCTTAAGCGTTACTGTTAGGGTTTGGGTTAGGGTTTAAATCAGCGTAAGGGTTTGGGTTTGGGTTAGGTTTAGGGTTTAAAGTTTAAGGATTTAGGTTACGGTGATGGTTTGTGTTTGGGTTAGGATTAGGTTTTAGAGTTCAGGCTTCAGGATTTAGGGGTTAGGCGTTAGGCGTTAGGCGTTTGGCATTAGGCGTTAGGGGTTAGGGTTAGGTGTTAGGTTTAGGGTCTAGGGGTTGGGTTAGGGTTAGTGTTTGGAGTTAGGGTTAGGGCTAGAGTATAGGGCTAGCAGTAGGGATTAGGTTTACGGTTACGGTTAGGGTTCGTGTTTGGGTTAAGGTTCAGGTTGGTTAGGGTTTAGGGATAGTGTTAGGGTTAGGGTTATAGTACTGGTTTAGTGTTTGGGTTAGGATTTAGGGTTAGGGTTCAGGTTTTGGTTCAGGTTTCGGTTAAGGGTTAAGTTTTAGGGTTTAGGGTTAGGTTAGGGTTAGCATTAGGGTTAGGGGTTAGAGTTTAGGTTTGGGTAGGTTCAGAGTCAGGGTTACAGTTAGGGTTACAGTTAGGGTTAGGGGTATGGGCAGGGGTAGTCGTTAGGGGGTAGTGGTTAGTGGGTAGTGGTTAGGGTTTATGGTTAGGGTTAGGAGTTCAGTGTTATGGTTATGAGTGAGGTGTGAGGGTTTAGGGTTAGGGTTAGAGTTAGTGGTTTAGTTTAGGGTTTAGGGTTAGAGTTAGGTTTAGGGGTTACATTTTGGATTTAAGAATATGGTTCGTATTTGTGTTTGAATTAGGGGTTAGGGCTAGGATTTAGGGGTTTAGTTAGGGTTAGTATTATGGTTTAGGGTTAGCGTTTACATTAGGGTTCGGGTTCCGGTTTCAGTTTTGGGTTATTGTTAGGTTTAGGGGTTAGGGGTTAAGGGTTAGGGCTATGGTTAGGGTTTGGATTAGGGTTTAAATCAGGGTTAGGGTTTGAGTTAGGTTTAGGGTTTGAGTTAGGTTTAGGGTTAGGGTTTAAGGATTGGGTTTAAGGGTTTAGTTTAAGGGTTTATGGTTAGGGTTAGGCTAACCCTATCCCTAACCGTTAGGGTTAGGGGTTAGGGATTAGGGGTTAGGGTTCAGGGTTAGTGTTAAGGTTAGGGGTTAGTGTTAGGGTTTGGATTTAAATTCGGCTTTGGGTTAGAGTTTGGAGTTAGGTTTTAGTGTTAGGGGTTCGGGTTTAGGCTTAAGGGTTAGTGTTAGGGTTTGGGTTAGGGTTTAAGTCAGGGTTAGGGTTTGGGTTAGGTTTAGGGTTAGGGTTTAAGGTTTGGGTTTAAGGGTTTAGGTTTAGGGTTTCGTTTTAGGGTTTGGGTTTACGGTTAGGGGTTAGGGTTTGTGGTTGGGTTTAAGTAAGGGTTTTGGGTAGGGTTTAGGTATCAGGCTTTAGGGTTTAGGGTTAGGTTAGCGTAAGGGTTAGCATTAGGGTTAGGGGTTAGAGTTAAGGTTTGGGTAGGTTCAGGGTTTAAATTTGTGTTCGGGTTATGGGTAGGGGTAGTGGTTAGGGTTTATGGTTAGGGTTGGGGGTTCGGTGTTATGTTAGGGGTGAGGCATGAGGGTTTAGGGTTACGGTTAGGTTTAGGAGTTCCATTTTGGATTTAAGGTTATGGTTCGGATTTGTGTTTGGATTAAGGGTTAGGGCTAGGATTTAGGGGTTTAGTTAGGGTTAGTGTTAGGGTTTATGGTTAGGGTTTACATTAGGGTTTGGGTCCTGGTTCCGTTTAGGGTAAGTGTTGGGGTATAGGGGTTTGGGGTTAGGATTAGGTTAAGGGTTCGAGGTTAGTGTTGAGGTTAGGGGTTAGCGTTAGGGTTTGGATTTACATTTGGGTTTGGGTTAGGCTTTGGAGTTAGATTTCAGTGTTAGGGGTTCGGGTTTAGGCTTCAGGGTTAGTGTTCGGGTTTGGATTAGGGTTTAAATCAGGGTTAGGGTTTGCGGTTTAGAGTTTAGGGTTTGAGGGTGAGGTTTAGGGTTACGGTTAGAGTTAAGGTTTTAGGGTGTTAAGGGTTTAGGGTTAGCCTTAGGGTTAGGGTTTAGTTAGGGTTTAGGGTTAGGGCTTAGGATTTTGTGTTAGGGTTAGGTTTAGGGTTTAGGGTTAGGGACTAGGGTTAGGGTTCAGGGTTAGTGTTAAGGTTAGGGGTTAGTGTTAGGGTTTGGGTTTAAATTAGGGTTTGGGTCCTGGTTCAGTTTAGGGTGTTAGGGATAGGGGTTGGGGTTAGGGTAAGGTGTTAGGTTTATGCTTAGGTTTAGGGGTTAGGGGTTAGAGGGTAGGGGGTAGGGTTTAGGGTTTATGGTTAGGGGTTCACTGTTATGGTTAGGGGTGACGTGTGAGGGTTTAGGGTTAGGGTTAGGGGTAGGGTTAGGGTTAGGGTTAGTGTTTTAGTTTTGGGGTTAGGTTAAGGTTTAGGGGTTACATTTTGGATTTAAGTGTTATGGTTCGGATTTGTGTTTGGATTAGGGGTTAGGGCTAGGATTTAGGGGTTTAGTTAGGGTTAGTGTTTAGGGTTTAGGGTTAGGGTTTACATTAGGGTTTGGGTTTCCGGTTTCAGTTTAGGGTCCTTGTTAGGGTATAGGGATAGGGGTTAGGGGTAGGGAAAGGTGTTAGGCTTTTATGTTTAGGGTTAGGGTTAGCGGGTTAAGGGTTAGGGTTAGGGGTTAGGGTTAGGGCTAGGGGTAGGTTCAGGGTCTTGGGTGAGGGTTCGGGTTAGGGGTCGGGGGTAGTGTTAAGGTTTATGGTTAGGGTTAGGGTTCGGTGTTATGTTAGGGGTGAGGGTTAGGGTTTAGAGTTAGGTTTTAGGTTAGGGGTTTGGGTTTAGGATTTAAGGGTTATGGTTCGGGGTTTGTCTTAGGGTTTTAAGGGTTAGGGTTTGGTTTAGGGGTTTAGGGTTAGGGTTTAAGTGTTAGGGTTTAGGGTTTAGGTTTACATTAGGGTTTGGGTTTCCTGGTTAGGGTTTAGGGTTAGTGTTGGGGTATAGGGGTTTGGGGTTAGGATTAGGTTAAGGGGTTTGGGGTTAGGATTAGGTTAAGGTTCGAGTTAGTGTTGAGGTTAGGGTTAGCGTTAGGGTTTGGATTTACATTTGGTTCGAGGTTGGTGTTGAGGTTAGGGGTTAGCGTTAGGGTTTGGATTTACATTTGGGTTTGGGTTAGGCTTTGGAGTTAGATTTCAGTGTTAGGGGTTCGGGTTTAGGCTTCAGGGTTAGTGTTCGGGTTTGGGTTAGGGTTTAAATCAGGGTTAGGGTTTGCGGTTTAGAGTTTAGGGTTCGGTTAGGGTGAGGGTGAGCATTAGGGTTACGGTTAGAGTTAAGGTTTGGGTAGGTTTGTGTTCGGGTCATAGGTTAGGGTTAGCCTTAGGGTTAGGGTTTCAGTTAGGGTTTAGGATGAGGGCTTAGGATTTTGTGTTAGGGTTAGGTTTAGGGTTTAGGGTTAGGGACTAGGGTTAGGGTTCAGGGTTAGTGTTAAGGTTAGGGGTTAGTGTTAGGGTTTGGGTTTACATTAGGGTTTGGGTCCTGGTTCAGTTTAGGGTGTTAGGGGATAGGGGTTGGGGGTTAGGGTAAGGTGTTAGGTTTATGCTTAGGTTTAGGGGTTAGGGGTTAGAGGGAAGGGGGTAGGGTTTAGGGTTTATGGTTAGGGGTTCACTGTTATGGTTAGGGGTGACGTGTGAGGGTTTAGGGTTAGGGTTAGGGGTAGGGTTAGGGTTAGGGTTAGTGTTTTAGTTTTGGGGTTAGGTTAAGGTTTAGGGGTTACATTTTGGATTTAAGGTTATGGTTCGGATTTGTGTTTGGATTAGGGGTTAGGGCTAGGATTTAGGGGTTTAGTTAGGGTTAGTGTTAGGGTTTAGGGTTAGGGTTTACATTAGGGTTTGGGATCCGGTTTCAGTTTCGGGTCCTTGTTAGGGTATAGGGATAGGGGTTAGGGTTAGGGAAATGTGTTAGGCTTATGCTTAGGTTTAGGGGTTAGGGGTTAAGGGTTAAGGGTTAGGGGTTAGGGGTTAGGGCTAGGGCTAGGGCTTGGTCTTGGGTGAGGGTTAGGGTTAGGGTTCGGGGTTAGTGTTAAGGTTAGAGGTTAGTGTTAGGGTTCTGATTTAAATTCGGCTTTGGGTTAGGGTTTGGAGTTAGGTTTTAGTGTTAGGGGTTTGGGTTTAGGCTTAAGGGTTAGTGTCAGGGTTTGGGTTAGGGTTTAAGTCAGGGTTAGGGTTTGGTTTAGGTATAGGGTTTAAGGTTTAAGGTTTGGGTTTAAGGGTTTAGGTTTAAGGGTTTGGGTTTACGGTTAGGGGTTAGGGTTTGTGTTTGGGCTTAAGTAAGGGTTTTGGCTAGGGTTTAGGTATTAGGGTTTAGGGTTAGGTTAGGGTAAGGGTTAGCATTAGGGTTAGGGGTTAGAGTTAATGTTTGGTTAGGTCCAGGCTTTAAATTTGTGTTCGGGTTATAGGTTAGGGTTAGCCTTAGGGTTAGGGTTACAGTTAGGGTTACATTTAAGGTTACAGTTGGGGTTTAGGGTTAGGGGTTAGCGTTTTGTGTTATGGTTAGGTTTAGGATTAGGGGTTAGGGGTTAGGGTAAGGGTAAGGGTAAGGGTAAGGGTAGGGGTAGTGGTTAGGGTTAGGAGTTCAGTGTTATGGTTATGGGTGAGGTGTAAGGGTTTAGGGTTAGGGTTAGAGTTAGTGGTTTAGTTTAGGGTTTAGGGTTAGAGTTAGGTTTAGGGGTTACATTTTGGATTTAAGAATATGGTTCGTATTTGTGTTTGGATTAGGGGTTAGGGCTAGGATTTAGGTTTAGGTTTAGTTAGGGTTAGGGTTAGCGTTTACATTAGGGTTTGGGTTCAGGTTTCAGTTTCGGGTTATTGTTAGGTTTAGGGGTTAGGGGTTAGGGGTTAAGGGTTAGGGCTAGGGTTAGGGTTAGGGTTAGGGTTAGGGGTTAGGGGTTAGGGATGAGGGTTAGGGTTCGGGGTTAGTGTTAAGGTTAGGGGTTAGTGTTAGGATTTAAATTCGGCTTTGGGTTAGGGTTTGGAGTTAGGTTTTAGTGTTAGGGGTTTGGATTTAGGCTTAAGGGTTAGTGTTAGGGTTTGGATTAGGGTTTAAGTCAGGGTTAGGGTTTGAGTTAGGTTTAGGGTTAGGATTTAAGGTTTGGGTTTAAGGGTTTAGTTTAAGGGTTTATGGTTAGGATTAGGCTAACCCTATCCCTAACCGTTAGGGTTAGGGGTTAGGGATTAGGGGTCAGGGTTCGGGGGTAGTGTTAAGGTTAGGGGTTAGTGTTAGGGTTTGGATTTAAATTTGGCTTTGGGTTAGGGTTTGGAGTTAGGTTTTAGTGTTAGGGGTTCGGGTTTAGGCTTAAGGGTTAGTGTTAGGGTTTGGGTTAGGGTTTAAATCAGGGTTAGGGTTTGGGTTAGGTTTAGGGTTAGGGTTTAAGTCAAAGTCAAAGTCAAAGTCAAAGTCAGCTTTATTGTCAAATATGCTAATATGCATGACATACAGCACAGATGAAATTAAGGTTTAAGGTTTAAGGTTTGGGTTTAAGGGTTTATGTTTAGGGTTTAGTTTTAGGGTTTGGGTTTACGGTTAGGGGTTAGGGTTTGTGGTTGGGTTTAAGTAAGGGTTTTGGCTAGGGTTTAGGTATTAGGCTTTAGGGTTTAGGGTTAGGTTAGCGTAAGGGTTAGCATTGGGGTTAGGGGTTAGAGTTAAGGTTTGGGTAGGTTCAGGGTTTAAATTTGTGTTCGGGTTACAGTTAGGGTTACAGTTAGGGTTACAGTTAGGGTTGAGGGTGCGGGGTTAGGGTTTTGTGTTAGGGTTAGGTTTAGGGTTTACAGTTCGGTTTAAGGTTTAGGGTGAGGGTTTAGGGTTTAGGGTTTAGGGTTAGGGTTAAGGATTTGGGTAAGGATTTAGGTTTACGGTTACGCGTTAGGGGGTAGGGGTTATGGGTTAAAGGTTAGGGTTTAGAGTTAGGGTTATGGTTATGGTTATGGTTATGGTTATGGTTATGGTTAGGGTTAGGGTTAGTGTTAGTGTTAGGGTAGGTGTAGGTGTAGGTGTAGGTGTAGGTGTAGGTGTAGGGGTAGGGGTAGGGGTAGTGGTTAGGGTTTATGGTTAGGGGTTCAGTGTTATGGTTAGGGGTGAGGTGTGAGGGTTTAGGTTTAGGGTTAGGGTTAGGGTTAGGGTTAGTGGTTTAGTTTAGGGTTTAGGGTTAAGGTTAGGGTTAGGGGTTACATTTTGGATTTAAGGTTATGGTTCAGATTTGTGTTTGGATTAGAGGTTATGGCTAGGGTTAGGGTTAGGGTTATTGTTAGGGTATATGGGTTGGGGGTTAGGGTTAGGGCTCAGGAGTACCTAACACACCCACTCACCCTGGTGACTCGGTGGCAAATGGAGAATTAGGAGCAACCCTGCTTGGAAACTCAGCATGTGAGGCATATTTGAGACAACAATGTGTGAAGGGGAAGAGTGAGCGCTTGGAGGGAGTCCCTGAAGAGATATCTTTTTCTGGTTGTTCATGACAACTTCTGGCAGAAATAATTTAATGCAGTAGTTAAAATGTGATAAATCCTAAATGAAGACAAATGTTGCCTTTCTTCGTTGTACTAAATTCATCCTGTCTACTTGATATCTAATTTAAAGCAGATTATTTACTTACAGTGTAGGTGTTCAAATACCTGACATGTTTCGGCATCTACTTATGTTGCCTTTCTTGTTCCCCTTTCTGTCTTTAAACAAAATGTAGCATGTTAATCATGTCTATTGAATGTGAGGTGGCATTTTTTTAAGCACATTGTGTTGTCCAGTTTAGGTCCATCCACGATCAATGCTGTGAATGGCTTGAATAAACTCCAATGTCTGTGAATCCGGAAAGGAGAAGAGGTTCAACTCCAATGTCTGTGAATCCGGAAAGGAGAAGAGGTTCAATATGTCTGGTCAACATCTGAAAGAAGTGTCATGGGCTTGAGGTCAGAGTTTCATCCAATTCTTCCAAGTGTGTTGTTATGTCATGTGTTTTGCCTTCCTCAAAATGTTTTATAGCATTTCTCACAATTGCACTGTTCGCGGTATGCTTATGAGGATGTTAGATTTCTTTTAATCCTTTGAGTGACAGCGTTTACTACAGTGTGCACGAAAGGGATCGTTTGTATATATTTATCGGTCTAATGAGATTTCAGTCTCGACATGTTGCCATATAATGGGCTTCACAATCAATAGTGCTGTGCTGTATTATGCTTCTGGATTTCTATAACTGTTCGGACTGTTTCTTGATGCCCTCACATTTCATCATCATCCTTCCAAGCGCAACTTGCTGGCCCCATGCTGATGTCATCACTTTTCTGCCTTCAAATTAGTGGGTCAGAGAAATCATTGTTCAAATAGCAAAACATGTTTGTTGTAATCATGTCTGTTGTAATCTAATATGTGTAATAATCTTAATAAGTGATGTGTATGATGTATTGTACTTACTTACTTACTTACTTACTGACTTACTTTGACTGAGCATGAAACATTTTGATTGTTGTTGTGGCTTCTAATCTGTCCGCTTTAGTGTTTTGCCAATCAGACGGGCAAGGCTGGCAGAGTCAACCAACCTGCCCTTTCTCCCAAACAAGACGTCTCTTTTTGTCTCAGCTGTTTATCCCCATCTTTTGAAATAGAGGACAGCGGGCCAAGACGCTCGGCGACAGAGTGGCGCCTGCGGAAACGAGAAGTGAATGACCCACGGTAGTAACCTACTGAGCCGCATGGCATCTAAAATTCTTTAGCTGTCTTTTTTTTTGAAACACGTGTCAGCACACGGTGAATTGAAAAGGGCTTTTGTCTCACATCCAGACTGCTTTCAGGCAAAGCTCTTTTTAAAGTGGAGCTCAAGTCAAAAACATTCTTGACAAAATATTCTATATGCCTCTATTAGTCCAAACGCGGTATGCTGATGATTATTGCATTTGTGAAAAATGTCAATTTTGCAGAAATGCCATGATTGGTCATTTTGGAACATTTTCAGTAGACACCAAGTGGCAATACTGTACAGGGAAAAATGTACGCACCTTCATTTGGGTAAAAACAGGAGGAGTTATCGGCTAAATCAATATTCCAGCACAAAATATTCATTAGAATACAGCACTTCGACTTATGGGGGTGCATAGAATATATTCTGGTCACAGGATGACCTGATGTAAACCCCACCAGCTTTTCATTGTTAGTATTTTTATGATTTGACTTGCTTCCACCCAATATGTTACTCTGCCCTGGTAAGCTTGGCACAGGCCACACCACGACTTTTAAATGCCTTTACTGGCAATCAATTTTCTCTTTTCGAGAAGGATTCCAACTGTGTTTGACTGACACCCCATTTATTTACTCTCTGTTCTCGTCCATTTCCGAGATGATTGATACGTGGAGCAGATGGAATTGCCAATTCAAATCACTTTGGCTTCACATTCAATTGCCTATTTTATAATTAGTTGTTTGGGCCTTTGGGGGTGCTGGGGTTGTTGAAGAAATACAGAAATGAAAATACACGTTATGATGGAAAAACACAATGCGACATGTAGTCAGGTGTTTCACCGACAGAGGAAAGGAGGAGAGAGAACATTAGCAACAATAATTTGAATTAGCACAAAATGTTCAGGCTCTGCAATTAGCAGAAGACTGTTGATCGCGAAGTCCAATCATGCTGTGATATTTTATTGTGAAAGTCTTGACCGGATGTTGCGCGTTTTTTTTAATCACTTGACACCTGCGAGTACCGTACTTGGCTCTTCTCTCGGGTCGGATCTCCTGCTGCACTGTGGACGCGTTGATACCCTCCATCGTGGCTCGCCTCAGCTTGGAGCTAGAGGATTGCCACGCCGTCAGCTCTCTTCTAGTATCTCTTCTCTCTCCGCTGAACACCCCCACCCCTCCCCACTTCACTCAAGAGGAACATTTTCTTCTTGCACATCAATCACGGACGCCGTATTGCTTGGCGTGTGATCGCGCTGCTGCGTGGACGTAAAATCATTTGGGGAGGATATCTGGAGGTCCACTTTACACCTGATAGCTACACGTCGAACCAAGAATGGGGCTTGCAGCATAGTGGTGGTAAGGGCAGCCTTCCATTATCATCACAAACCTAATTGTATTAGTTCACGCCCTTGGCTAGGGCATTTTCTCTGTGAAAAAAATGATTCATGACCGTACCATCAACTGGAAACCCGACGATGACAATTGTCAAGAATTGCATTTAATTGTGCTTGGCGCAAATGTGTTGGTTTCTGTGCACGTCTTCGGGGCGAAAGGGGGGACCCTGCATCCGCCTTTCGTGACCAGGTGACCATGTGACGGGTACAGTATGTGACTGAGTTACGATTCAGATGTTGGCATTCATAGTTCGTGGAACTATTACGCTGTTGATTGAGCGTGGAAGCAGATTTTTTTTCTTAAGACTGGTGGATGGACTCTCGATGCCAACACATGCACTCACTCGTCATAACAGAAGCTACACCTGCACAGAGGCAATGTATCTGTCTAATAATAATAATTACTATATATATATGTATATATGTGTTCTACATACTTGACAATAAAGATGATTCTGATATATATATATATATATATATATATATATATATATATATATAATATATATATATATATATATATATATATATATATATATATATTATAGATAGATAGATTCATAAAGTTAGCACCACTCAGAATAATACTGTGGCAGTATAACCACATTAATCTGAGAATGAATTAGCAAGAGCATTGCCATGTTTGTGTTTTGCATTGGGTTTCATTGTATTGTGAAGGTGTACCTAGTACCTAAAAAAAATTGGCAAGTAGTGTGTCACGTTTAGTAAATACAAAGGACAAAATGGAGAAAATATCATGAAAAAATTCATAATATCTATATATAATATCTCTCTCTATATATATATATATATATATATATATATATATATATATATATATATATATATATATATATATATATATATACAGTAAAGTCTCGTTATATCGATATCGGATATATCGATAGTCCCGGTTATATCAATACTATTTCTATGCACGCGCGGAGAAAATCACATGCAAATAGGGTCGGATATATCGATAGTCCCGGTTATATATATATATATATATATATATATATATATATATATATATATAAATCATATCGTGAAAATCATAAATCATAAATCATATCGTGAAAAAAATCAGAATGATGCAGTTCTTTTTTGCCTCAGGCTGACTGATGAAGCTTGGCAAAGGAAGCTGAAAAGGATCTGTTATCTGTCTTGGGCAGCTTACTTTCAGGTGTACAAGTGTGAGGCATGCTCTGTCACAAACCAGTTAGGTGGGGAGGAAGTCTACTCAGGGATTGCTGAAATTACCAGTCAGGCCACTTGCGTGTGTAGTTCCCACGCCCTCGGCTCTTTGCAGCCTCTCGGTGCTTCTCATCACATTTGTGGACCTTAAAAGAAAGGTTCCTCCAGCTTTGGAAGACACCCTGAGAAATGTGTCGGTGCTCAGCTATTTTGGTAGTGTGGTCTTGCCTGTCTTCTTAATTGGTTTTAGCCACTGTTGATTAACTGTGGCGGCACCACGAGCTTTCCTGATGAAACGACCCATTTCACGGCTATCATGATGACATGGTAAATAGTCGACGCAGGAACGATACAGTAATTACGGTGCCATCCCATTTCAGTTTTCGAGCGACAGATTCCTGCAACCTGGCATTGTTAAGCAATTTGTTGAGAGTAGCAGAGTACCGTAGTTGTCAAGCACTCTAAGGAGTGGCTGGTACATTTAATTGCGCGCCATGCAAGCATTAGATTTTAGGAATGGGATGATGCACATTGAGGCTTTGACATCATCATTCGTGATTATTTGCAACACACATGGGTATAAGGTTGCAAACAGCACACCATGAACTAGTTGGCACCAAAATGTATTTGTCTTCTATTTACTTCCTGGAAGTGTTTTTGAAAGAAATAGTGAAAGCAATTATGAATTCACTGCTTAGCGTAGGATAGTGGTAGACTACAGCAGGGGCAGTTGGTCTCTGAGGATTTGTCTGCGGGACTGTTTTAAAAGTAGCGCACCATTAATATGACATTGCAATTTCTTCGAAATGTGCAGAAACTTGAGAATTGGAGGTTTGCCCTGGATAGGAGAGGAATGAAGGTCACACGCTGCAAAACTCGGCAAAAGCCAAGTGCACGGCAACACAAATTTAGAAAGATTTGTATAAAAAATTTTGACCTCATATATTTGATATTAATATACAGTAAAGTCTCGTTATATCGATATTCAATGGAGTCCGAAAAAATATCGATATAACCGGGACTATCGCTATATCCGACCCTGTTTGCATGTAATTTTCTCTGTGCGTGCATAGAAATAGTATCGATATAACCGGGACTATCGATATATCCGATATCGATATAACGAGACTTTACTGTATATGGACTGACCAAGGGGCATTTTTCTTACTCCATTTCAGTCATTCCATTCGATTGAGGTGAACGACTTGCTTGCAAAGCGCTCACTTGTGCATGAGTCACCACAAGCGTGCAGGCAGGTACAGACAGAGAAAACAATAGGTGAGTCGAGAAGACCAGGTGTGTTCCTCTTAATGAGAGTAGTAGACAGGTCTGCAAAGTGTGAGAGGCCCCTCAGTGTGTGTGTAGGAAGAGTGCAGGACCTGTTTTTCTGTCTGGGGCAGGGCGACGGGGTGGGAGACACAGTTGTCCGCTTGCAATGACAGCTTTATAGCCGTCACAAGGTTTATGGTGGTGCGACGTGTACGAGGGACGATTCATGCATGTGTCTGTACAGGAATTCCAATCGTCTATTCCACAGCTGTGAGATCATTCCATCATGGTCTTGATTCAAGGCAATCAAAACAGAAATAGAGGAAGCATCCCATGTGGAGGATTGATACAATCCCAAAATGTTGTAGGAGTCCTCTTTATCAATTAATTCATCTGTCATGCTGTGATTGGCTGAAGATTAGGCCAGGGCATTCCGTTCCTTCTGTTCCGAAGACAGCTGGGATTGCCCATTGTATACCTAATCAGGGCAAGGCCTATGGAAATCGGGTGAACTGATACAATTTCTTGTTTCCAATTAGCACAATTCGATGTGACTTTTTTTCATTGTAGTGCAATATATATACACATTAAAAATGACTACCATACAATAAAATATTTTGTTTGTATTGTTATTTAAATGGGGGCTACCTCCATTTCCACACTCATGAGGTGTCTGAGACGGTAACACAGCAACAGTCATCTTTCTGTTATGTCATCCTTGGTCCTCACGGCCCAGGCGTGACTAATCCGTTTCACTCCCTCAATCAAACTATTATAGTACATGAATGTAACGGCTGGATTAGGCGTGAAGATATTCTTCATACCTGGAGAGTGGGTCACAATGAGGACATGCTCAAGAGGCAACTATCAATTTAATTTCCGTGATTACATTTCAAAGTCAATATGATGTGATTACTTCCCATCCAAATAGTATTTTTCAGCTGATATCTTTTAAGGAGGTCACGTGGGGAAATCCTTTCATAATTTTAATCACCTTTTCCTTATCTTATCTTATCTTATCTTATCTTATCTTATCTATGGAGAAACACCTCAGTTTGACAAATCAGATGATGTAAAATTGTCAAGGGTGGGCCACTTAAAACACACACACACACACGCACACACACACACACACACACACACACACACACACACACACACACACACACACACACACACACACACAAAAGGATTAATGGATACATACTGTAGATTAATAATGAACTCTCAAAAAAGAACTATATTAACTCATTCACTGCCAGATGATGTGGAAAAACGTGTCTCCTCCAGTGCCAGGGTTTTTGTCATTTTCACTCAAATACCAGGACCCACGTAATATTGAGTTTTAGGACTACATAAACATTCAATGCAGCATAAGAAACCTTAGACTCTTCTTTATATAGAAAGCAAAGTTAATTCCAAAGTTCATTGCAAATTTCCCCATTGTGGGACGAATAAAGGATTTCTGATTCTGAGGATTTCTGATATGGGTCTGGAGGTATCTGCGCTTGAATTGGGCCGGCTGTCCAAAAGGCAAATGCTACTCCCTCGTGGGAGGGAAAAACATTGCCAGAGGTTTGACCCGTACTTCATCAGCATCCCCGCAAGAAAAAAACAAAACCTGAACAAATTCTGGAATGGCGCTGCACATCATGCTTTTCAGTTCCTGAATAAATTTGGGAATGGCAATGAATGAGTTAAAAGCTTTGTATATGTGCATGTATTTTGTCCAAGTTCAAAATAGTATTTTGTCCTACATTTGGTTAGGAAGTAGCACGGATGAAAAAGAGTGTTATTTTCATCAATGATGTAAAACCTATTGTGTCAGTTCTCACTCAATTCTACATTTGATTTATTGCTGCCTCAATGTCAGCTCGGAAGTCTCCAGTGGACCCCTGCGGCCCTGCGCAGGATAAAGTGCCGTAGAAAATGGATTGATGATTAAGAGGACAGAACATTTTGATGGTGCACCTGACAGAGCTTCACATAATTCCTTCTGACTGCTGAACTTGATCAGGAGAAAAAAAATACAAGGTGCCTCGGTGCAGGGACGGAACAGGATTTTTATAGATGGCAAGGAGAGAAGTGAGGGAGCTACTGTGGGAAATTAAATTGGCATCTAATGACCTCCCATCAGCAGCCTTGACTCCATGGAAAAGCTTCACACACACACAGGCACACATTAGAAACCTTGCCGCCTCCACATGTCTCTTGACACACACGGAAGGACTTGGTCGACAGTATCATTGCATCCTAATTTACTCTTCTGTTAACTCCCTTTTCCAAGCATATTACACCACCTCACATATGACCATCACGCTGCATTTCTAGTTACACCTTCGTTCCGTCAACAATGACATTTGAGCGGAGCATAAGTCTCTAAATAGAAAGGTAGATGTTGCTTTATCTATGTTGAGCCAGAACATAAAGAATGATTTCTTGGGTGAAGCCAACTAATGATTATGATATTAGTGTATATGAGAAGAGTGTATTGCCCCAGCACTAATTACGGCACGTTGACATCATACATCGGTTGTGATACGGTGCATGGCATCTGCCCGTGTTAGTAATAATGAGCAGATAGATATCACATCTGCACAAAAGTAGACAGTCGCGATGACTCCAGTGGATGGCTGATGATCAGATTTGCCTCTGTGAGTGTGGTGGCAGCATATATTGTAGGTTTGACATATACACACACGTATCTGTGTGTTCATGAGTAGGCTCATTTAGACAAGCCCTCTGAAGACTTTGAGGGATTACTCATGCATTTGTTTCAGTTTTTGCTACACTCTTATTTTCATTCCCTCATTGTTCCGTTCATTAGCCCTTAAGTGTGAATAAATATACAAGTTTAGGCCCCCCCTCCTCAAGGATGGTTGAATATTGTAATATCTGGAAGAAGATGATAATCTTGTACATAGTTACGTCCATTGTGAATGCCATCTTGCGGATACTCGCAGATAAACCCACTTATCGGCAAGTGTATACTTCATCCCAGCTCCAATTATATATGAATATAGCTGCACATCAAATGTCAGATCACTTTGATTCATTTAAAGGACAACCGACACCATTTTTTGTTTTCCGAACTGACATCAGAAAAACGTTTTATAGCATCTAAAATACTCAAAACACACAGGCTTATATTTTTAGTCAAATACAAAACACCAATAAAAATGAGACTTAAAGGGTCCCAAAACTGCCACAAATGACCTCGAAACTTTCGAAGCTTTCTTGTTACTCATCCAGTTATGAATATGATTCAAATAGTTCTGAAGAGGAAAGCACAAATGTTTGCAATCGATTAAAGATTGCAAACAATCAGTTTGTGCCGTCGGCAAGTGATCAAAGTGGTGAAGATCTGGACTCCGATGTAGCGCCCAGAAAATGCACAAGATGGCGCACAAGCTGTGTTTTGTCCAGTATGTGAAGCCGCTTATAAGAGCCGTAAAGCCACCTGTGATTGGTTAAAATCTGTGGTAGAAGACAGAGGGGTAGGTTAACATCAGATATGTTGAGACGAGAGAGAGCTCCTCTCTCGACAGCGCTACAGAGTGAAAATTGACACGGTGGAAAGTAGATGTTTGTCTGATCGGTTTGCTCCACTAATATGGCGATTGCTCTCTTTCACCAGGTGAGCTCACAGTTAGCATGCAGTGTGACTAAATGAGGAAACATGCATCAAACTTCCGCTATCCAAGCGCCGAATCGCTAACTCAGGTTAGCTTCCTCGTTCGCCTCCGCTGGTGCTCGACTGCTCTGCTCCGTTGGAAATGGACTGATTTGTCTGCTGAGAATTTGTGTAAACTTACACCTTCTTTTTGCGTGTTACCGCAATTGGCTGCGACACGATTCACCAGTCTTAAAACGTAAAATATGGCTATATGCAGTGGAATCTTTGTAAAATGCGCTTTGTAGAAGTCATTTGAAGTAATTTTACTTCATTTAATTATGGATGCAACTTGTTCGGATGTGTCGGTTATCCTTTAAGAGTGTACAGTTCATCATGATGGTTAGAAAAAGAAAGTGTTATTGTTTATTTTATTTGACTTTTTACATGACACGAATAGTGTCATCACATTGCATACTATTTGACTTCCTATTCGGGTGATTATTAGTCTTTTTCCACTTCAGTCGAGTTGAAGGCACTTTTTATCAAGGTTTTAAAAAAAGGGGTGCATCTGTTTCATCGAACACAAGTGCAACTAAACACAGTCTTGTTCATAAATGGATATGCAATTTTTGCACTCCGTCTTTTCACACAACAGTTTTTGTATTTGCTGTGAAATCTGATCTTGCATAGATGAACATAAAGATGATATATTTTCAGGGAGCCATGACTTATTCTGTTGTACGAAGGGCAACAAGTGGATACACGGCTTGATCATACCCATTGCCACGTGTATCCAAAATGACAACAAGAAACTCATTGAATCTAATTGTAATTCCACTTTTTTTTAATCTGTTGTGTTCCTCATGCGTGTGTTGATTATTGGAACAGCACTTTTATCCAACCTGCCATTCTCTAGAACTGGAAATACATTTGGATTGGACCAGAAAAATGATGATTGTGCCCCATAAAATTGCCTCCATCACGTACTATACATGACACATGATAGAATCCTTTTTGCTTTCATTCAGTCTTTCTTCATAAAGGACCGCTGGCTACTCCTGGCCCTGTGGTATATATTACAATGTTTTCATTCATCTTTCATGAATGGGGATTGTTTTGACAACATTGTCTTCGGTGAGAGAAATGAACGAACGTTTTTACTAGGTAATTGTTTGGTACCCTTGAAAGCAGGCAGCTCGCCTTTGCATTGTCAAAAAGATATACTATACTACATCACCCTCCTCCTCTCCGTCTGAATAGTAGCGCAGATAGTGGCATTTACAGTGAAGGTGGGACTAAGTTAAGCTCTCAGCCCTTCCTGTCCCTTCATACAAGCCCATACACATGATCCACCCATATGTATGCACAGAAGTGTGTCCAAACTCGCTCAAGAATGAGGATGTCTTGGTGGGATGTGAAGGAGGATTCCCGGTGTTCTTTGTAGTTGGATGGGTGGAATCCGTGGCCGTGGAACAGGTGCCACGAGTTAACCTGCCCCGTATTACATTCATGACAATAAAGGGACTTGGGGAGGGTGTCCCTGGTAAGTTAGATTGCCCAACATGTGTCGCATTCTAGCCTGGGAGGAGAATGAGATGGGATGGGGGTGGGGCTGAAATGCCTCTCCCGAAATGCAATCCGATGTTGGGCTGCAGTGTGGGTGCTCGTGTGCATGCAAGTTTATTTTTTTCTTCAATACACAATGAACTCATTTGTTTGTGGGTCTTGCTATAACACACCACGGACCACAATGGTGAGCTGGGTGAACACATGGGAGCACTAGTCAGTGTGTTGTGTAGCTTTGCATGGATACATCAACATTCAGTCGATAAAGTTTGCGGTACAAAAGCCTCCCAGTCCAGAAGCAGAATGTTGCCCGGGAAATGAATAGATGGGCGTGCAAGTGGAGCAAGACGGGAGTTACAAATAAGGGTAATCAGCATTAAACGTGCACCTGCCTGGAAGCACAATTTCATCTTACAAAGAACACTCTTAAAACAGTGTTAAGACCAAAGTTAGGCAAGGAAGCAATGTTTCGAGCTCACATTCCCAAAATAGAGGACAATGCTATGTTTGGAAGAAGCAATTACATACATGCTAAATTTGTGTTGATAGACAGAGACAATTTTCCTCTTTTCCCCTCCTTCCTATACGGCTAAACTTATCCCATCCAGAAACAGGGAAGTACCAGCTGAAACAAAAACACGGGAAGAGACCTTTTTAAATCTGGCGTTATGTCCCCATTCGGAAGTGTTCTTTTGCGGATAACTATTTATATGAAAGAAAACTTTGTATGACAGAAAACAAGCACTGTGAGCTATGGGATCATAGAAAGTGTGTGGGGACCCTTTATTTTTGAAAGTCATTAATGACATGGGATACAATTATCGAGAATGTATGTCATCGTGGAGATTTTCAGGAAGTCTTTTGCACAGCAGATGAAAAGAAAGCAGAATGATCCACATTCTGCTTTCTTTTTACCTGTGGCATTTGTTTCTTTTTTTGGTCAAGTATTGTGAAACAGACTTACCATTGCAGTCAGCAAGCATTATTTCCTCATTTTTAGTCTTCGGTGACACTATCCAACCCTCCATCCACCCAATCGATCCAATCTTACTGTGTGTGTGTGTGTGTGTGTGTGTGGTGTGTGTGTGTGTGTGTGTGTGTGTGTGTGTGTGTGTGTGTGCGTGCGTGCGTGCGTGCGTGCGTGCGTGCGGTGTGTGTGTGTGTGTGTGTGTGTGTGTGTGTGTGTGTGTGTGTGTGTGTGTGTGTGTGTGTGTGCGTGGGTGCGTGTCTGTGTATGTGTGTGTGTGTACGTGTGTGTGTTATGAGGGCATTGACCTTAAAATTCTTTGTCACTGACGAAAAAAAAATCCCAATTCATGATAAAGCTGACATATAGCCTTCAATATTTTCACTAAAATAAGACCCCAAAGTGATAATGGATGGGAACAAAGCTGCCACTGTACTCCATCTACCCCTATTCTTGCTTCACCTTTGTCCTTCGACTCTGTGACTGTGACAAAGGTCAGATTGCCATTTGATTTCGACTGGCTAACCTCTTCTTTCTGCGCTTTTAACCTAGTTGCCCACACACACACACACACACACACACACACACACACACACACACACACACACACACACGCACACGCACACACACACACAGATACACACATACACACACACGCGCCCAAGCACACACACAGATATGTGTGTGTTGTGCTAGTTATATGCAGTGAAACAGGTTTTACAGATAACTCTGAAACCAAAGAAGAAAAGCTATGTTGTGATTCTGACAGTTTAGGTTTTAGGCCATTGTTTCATTAACACTATGACGACACACCTCTGCTTTACTTACTCACAACTAGACACACAAGCACACGACTAGACAATCAAGGGTGCTGATAAAAGAAATGACTTGTCTCCGGACTGAGCCTTTGTACAAAATCACAATCAAACAAAGCAAGCAGATCCCCCCGGTGGCCAAAATAACCGACTGACCAAAGCTCAGATGACATATGCACACTCCCATGCCCGCCGTAAAGGGCTTGAACAATGACACACTCAGTCTAGACAGAGAACGGGGCTTCTGTGGTTGGCCGTGGAGCTCTCCAGGGAGGCTTAGCGCTCAGACCACAACACTCACCTGTTCTTAGCTATGTATTTCATTGTGTGTTTTTATTCAGTGGTAATTCAAAGCCACAGACACTGAGAGAGATAGTCGCTCCTATTTCTGTGATTGACCTATTGGTCAATTTGGAAATACAGATCATAAAGTCAAAATGCCACCCTCTTTAGAGCAGGTATACCTCCCAGACACTGGAACAGGTAAAGATTTGATTTTGGGAGACATTTACATCATTCTACCCCCTGGACATGCTTCAAATACATTTTAACTCACCGTTTAATATACAGGGGGCCCTCTACTTACAAACGTCTCTTCATACAAAATTTTCAAGTTGCGAAATAATGTTCAAGATACAAAAGGTAAAAATACAATATGGGCTGCTATTTGAAGCTCCGAGTTTCCTGAACTAAGCTCTACCATTGGGTAAGACCGATAATCATCCTGACATCCCATTGGCTTAGAGCACAGGTGTCAAAGTCAAGGCCCGCTGGCCAAATCCGGCCCGCCACATCATTTTTTTCGGCCCGCGAAAGCAAATCAAACTTGTTAAATTCCATGATGATTGCTAAAATCTGAGCCAAAATTTCATATTTTTGGATGTCAACCACAATAAAAGTCATTATTCTTGACTTCAGATTTGAAAACGAGTTTTTCATTAATTTGCTGTGTGCTCTATATGTAATATTTGAAGGGATTTAAACATTTTAATGGGTTCCCCAAATTCATAACGGCCCTTGAGAGGAAACCATAACTACAATGTGGCCCGCGGCAAAAAATGACTTTGACACCCCTGGCATAGAGGGACTTCTATATGTCTACTGTAGATAGACTGATGTGTGTCTATGCAGCGTCCTCATCATTTCTGAATCGCTCATTATGCTGATGTTTGCATTGGACATTTATAAAGGATTGTTAAATCTGACAAAACATCCTCAGATACGTCATTTCTAAAACACCAGGTAAAAAACACTTCTGAGAACATGAACTAAAGAAGACAAAAAACGATGAGTATGCAGTTAAAAATTAAATGAATGTGAGTTGAGGAAGACCCAAGTTCTAACAAAAAGATGACATTGGCTAGAATATCCATGAAAAAAATGGGAATTTATTGAATCATAGTGCATTCATTTGAATGCAGCTGTTGAGTTACTTATGCTGCCCGTGCATATTTCTTCCACAAGAATTTCATACATAAGTATATACTGTATGGAATGATAAATCTGGTTATGTCTTTTTCTAAATTACAAAATGTGTACTGTATGTGCTGAATTTCTATTGCTTGGTGGGCTTGTGCTTGGTAGGCTTCTGTGTCTCGCTCGCTTGTAACCCAGATATGTATTTTTTCACCACAATGAGTATTGGGTGGAGTTCCATGTGCGGTGGCCCTCGGGGAAATTCCAATGCGTTTCATCAACGCCTCAGCCAATTTATTTACATTTATTTCCAGTGACTATGTTTCAGAGTGAAATTCATTGGGAATTAATTGTCAGTCGTGCTTCTTGAACATGGAAGAGGTTGATTCAGAAAGTTTGAATCAGGTCCCCGCTTGCTGTTTTTTTGGGGTGTTTAAAGGATTAAATTCACACCATTTCTTCAAGAAGTATTTCTTGAGTGCCTGTAAATATACAGAATGACCCATTGTGTCATTCATGTACAGCCATTGACTGACTTACCCAAACAGACTTTGATAGTAGTTGCAAGATGGCTTTGAGGCAATGATGAATCACAAGCAGGCAGCTGCTGTCAGGCTGGTAAAGTTGTAAATAGAATATCATACAGGAAGTCTTCGACAGTCTGCGCACATAGGAAAATAATCTCCTTCAATGAAATAGATTTCGTTCGTGAACTTTTGCCGGTGTGGAATGATTTATAGATGTTTGCTATGTAAAGAAAATAATTTTTTTGCCTTTTCTAGTTCATCTTATAACACAGGCATGTTTCTTCCAGATTGAATTTTATTTTCTCTTCATTTATCATGTCTTGTCTTGTGGACATTGATTCGCTGTGGGGACCCCTGAAGGGAAAAGCCGAAAGGAAAAGAAGAAAGATGTATCATGTCTTGTCTCTGTGTTAATGCAATCCAATGGAGATTACTGCAAAGACACTACCAACTCCTGATACTAATTAAGATGATGACACATCACATTTTGAGATGGCTTTGGATTTGGATTTTGGATTTGCCTTTATTAGTCTCGCAGTGGAGAAATTTACATTTCACAGCAGCAAAGTTATGAAAGCAATGAAAGTAGAAAAACAAAATACATGAGCTTCTGGAAAGGCAGCCACTCTCACGGCGCTGTCTTGAAGTCTAAAGAACAAAAAAAAACTAAATAACAAATAATATGACAACACAAAGACAGAGAGTCATTCAATCTTAAGCACTTTCTGTACCCTCTTTGTTACACGAAGCAGTTCCAGATGAAAGAGAAGAGGATCAAAGCGTCTCTTCACCAGTGGATCAGGGACATCATGGTGGAATGTGCATGTCGACTACAAGCTAAATGTTGGAAACGTGTCTTGTTGACCTCCTGTCTAATGGCACAAAATAAAGCATTTTTTGACAGTTTTCAAATGGATTTATTTATTTATTAGACTTTTACATGTTCTCGAGGCGAGGGGCATATCACTAAAGATATATAGTTCCAGGTTTCAGAAAGCAATAAGGCTACCCACCCCCTCTTTATCCTTTTGTTTGCCTGTCAGTGTGTGTTTGGATCGAAGTGTCTACACATGCATGAAGAAGTTCTCGTGTTCAGAAGAAATGGCGGGGGTGCGGAACAAAGAGAAACTGAGACGTACTCACAGGAAACTAGAGACATGTGCGTCAATGTGTAGTTCACCTTTCACCCATTCAGACACCACCGATGCTGCTCAATTGAGGTGGCTGAACAGCACTGGATAAGGGGGCGGGGAGGGGAGTCGAGGGTCACCCATGGGTAAAAAAAAATGCATTCTCAAGTTCCCTGCACGAACAAAGGATGCGCTAAATTGAACGTTATCTTTGTTTGAGTTTATTTGCGTGAAACCGTGTTTGCCATATAAACCTTGGATTTCAATCATGATAAATGCGCTTGACGTGTTTGGCACTTTTCGAGCACCAGGGTCCTGAAAATGTTTTTACACAATCGCCTCAGTTAAGTATTTTGCCCAAGGATGCATCGATATGGAACCAACAGCCTTCAGCTTGACAGACAACCTCACCCGCCCCTTCATGCAAGCCTTCAACAGTTAACTGCCCAACCTTGTTGCTAACCTTAACAGCAGGACCCCCTAAATCACAAACAGTGTCAGATTATTTGAACTATCGAGGCAGCTGCTATCCGGACATTATTGTACAATGTCTTTGGTGGTGTTCTAGTTTCCACTGTGCTCTCTCCACTAGGTTAAGTGCATCCATTTTTATTTCTCTAGATTAGTTGTCCCTGTCCAGCTGGGTTGCTGTTTCTGTATTTCTTTATAATCGTCTTTGGCCTTTATATTCTGGGAGGCAATTACTCACATCTAATGCGGGTGCAGAAAGAAACTATTAATACACTTAATAGTACAACAGAGACTCCTCAACAAGTGTCAAATGATCTGTAAATTGGGTTGTATTGGATTACCCTTGCAGTGAATAAATTTACATTTCACACCAGCAAAGTTATGAAAGTAAGAGGAAAGGAAAGGAAGAAGTAGAAAAACAAATACAGGAGCTGATGTAAAGGCAGCCACTTTCGCAGCGCCGTCTTGAAGTAAAAAAAATGTTTGTGGTCATTAGTATTTACAGGGGGAAAAATCAATCCCTGTTATATTCATCAACTACTTCACAAAATGAACAAATACAAAATGTTCTGTATTTGAAATACAGTGAAGTGGTTGTGCCACACCCCCTGGTTGACAGACATGGGGAAGAATAGGCATCTTAATAAACTATGACATATTGCTCAAGAATTCTGTCACCTTGTTTTCACCCTGCTAACAACAGTACCTTAAGGAACACAAGTTCATATTGTATCTGTGCCAGTGGTGGGCCGTCAGAGCCAGCAAGGCCTTCTCTGCTGGCCTAACATAATCAGACATTATTATCATAATTATAATAAAAGTCAATTTCATTAAAAAAGCATTTTTTTTCTAAATATATACATACAGTAAAGTCTTGTTATATCGATATCGGATATATCGATAGTCCCGGTTATATCGATACTATTTCTATGCATGCACGGAGAAAATTACATGCAAACAGGGTCGGATATATCGATAGTCCCGGTTATATCGATATTTTTTCGGACTCCCTTGAATATCGATATAACGAGACTTTACTGTAATTATTCTACATAATGTTTTCTTGATGTTATATTATATCCATTTGGTTATGCTCCTTTCAGTGTTGTAGTTTTAGGTCAGAGTTTTTAATCCAATCAGAATTCAGCTAGCTTGTGTCGCTAGGCTGTATGAAATCTGACCGACGCCTTCAGAATCAACAGTGAGGGCGTCTGTGCGCTGTACATGAACGGGCACATGTAGTTGATATGTAGTTGCGATAGCCAATCAGATCACGAGTTGGCACAGTAAGGCCAGCTAGAGGGCCTCGCGTTGAACATGACATGTACGCGTCCTGTGATTGGATACTCACTTTACCTCAGCCCTCAGCGGAGGCAGCGCTATGCAAATCAACCAAGCTACAACAGATCAGACCCAGAAACTTTAGCAGAAAAACCAAGTATATCTACTCGCTTTTTTAACCCACAATGGCTGAAGGAGAGGACAACTCGCTGTCGCATGTAGGCCTATTCTCAAGAACAAATGAAAAAGATTTGTTTACTTTTATTTTCAACAAATAGTTCGTTTTGTGAACGTCTTGTTGTTTTTCTAATATTAAACTGACATTTTGTAATTTAGCGTTAAATCTTGTTAAAGATTGCATATTCTTGGTGGACTTAATGAAACTTTGTGGACAAATGATTTTAAATTTCCTTTTATTTTTAAGTGTTTGCAGTATCACGTATAGAGACAAGTTCTAATTGCTGATGCAGATTTATTGATGTGTAATTGCTCCGGAAAATAGCCTGTGTTGTAGACGATTAAGGTGATGCCACGCCCAGTACTGCGTGCGTGTGCTTTTGTAAATGATATCTCCAGCCGTTGTGTCATAAATTATGGTATTACGAGGGATATTTGTTCAAGTCGGACTAAATAGGACTTCACTGAAGGCCTAGGTGTGAAATGCACGGACCGCCACTGATCTGTGCACATCTCTCAACTTACACAACAGCTCATATGCAGTGTTAGCCCAGTGGGGGAAGCAACCGTAGTACTTTTGGCCAACGAAAGACATACAGGGCAGAAATGGAGGCCACACACTCATTTTACAGTTGGTTTCCTTGGCGACTAAGTGACCCATATTTTCATTGGGTCGTCTGTCATGTGGGAGACAGCACAGCTGTTGAGGCGGGGGGACCCTCAATGGCAAAAAAGTGTCAAGTGAATGATGCACCGGGAGGATAAATAGAGGACCAAACACATCACATGTCATCATACAGGAGACACTCCCATGACCACATGCTTGTTATTGTCGTGATTTTTTTTTCCTCACAAAATCAAATTCCTCATTTTGTCCTTTTTTTATATTCTCACAATCTATTTTATACTTTATTCTATTCCAGCTAGGAATGCCCCAGAGTTTGTGCTCAGGCACCATGTTCACCACTCCTAGTGGCTTCAGCCCCCATCTGGCCTGCGCTGAGCCAGAGGAGGAGGAGGAGGCTGCACAGGAGGGCCAAGGGCCCACGGCTTGTCTGGCCGATGGTCTCCCCATCAGCTCTGCCTCACTGGAAACCCTCATTCAGAATCTCGTGCCTACTGCTGACTACTACCCTGAGGTAAAGGGCACTAGCATAACACTTGGTAGCGTTGATCTTCAACACTAAGCCGAATAATCGTAACTGGGTTCAGCCAAATCTTGTACCCCCTCCTTTGCATTCATTCATAAGGCATTGGGGATTCATGAATTGCTTACTATAAATCTGAACAAAACAAAAATGCTGCCATTTTTATTCGTAAAATTAATAATGTACAGCAGATTTGCTGCCAGTGTATCTGTCATTTTTTGCTCTGTTAGTTTGCTGGAAGAAACGTCAGCTTGGTATTCTGTAGTTAAAAGATGAATCCCGTAAAAATACACGAACACTTATCAAAACACACTTTTTAACTCATTCACTTCCATTCACTAATTTATTCGGGAATTGAAAATGTGACAGAGCGCCATTCCCGAATTTGTTCGGGTTTTGTTTTTTTCTTGTTTTGGTGTCGATAAAGCGCTGGCCTCTAGCAATATTTTTTTTTTCTTTCCACAAGGGTGCAGCATTTCCCTTTTTTCCATGTTAACGGTTTGTTCCAGCTTACAGCTGATGTTAAAGGCCTATATAAACCAATATTTATGTTTTGCATTGTATTTTGGACAGCCAACCTCATTTCAAGCTCATATAACTCCAGACCCATATAATTTATGAACTCATTTTTTTCTGATGAAAGAAGATAGTCTAAGGTTTCTTACGTTGCATTGAACATTTATGTAGTCCCAATACACAATATTCTGTGGGTCCTGGAATTTGAGTGACAATGACAAAAACCCTAGTACTGGAATGGACACATTTTTGCACGTCTGGCAATGAATGAGTTAAAAAGTATTTCTTTGCATCCTTTGTGCGTCTTGTGGTCTAGAAATGAGTAAATATCGAATTACAGAAAATGAAAAGACTCATCACACAGTTCTCCGAATAAGAGATGAAATGGGCTAGATTCAAGATGTGTGTCACTCCCAGATAGTTTACATATTGCAAAAGTGCCTCATAAAACAAAGGAAAATTAAACATTTTATATTTAGACACACCGGACTGGCATCTTCAACAAAGTCAAGTCATTTTCTCTTCAAGTGAGACACACATATTATGTGTGTACTCTAAAATCCCATCAAAACGGATGTCTTGAATAGGTGATATACCCCGGTGTGTGTATGATAAACTGCTGTACGGCACTCCAGAGACTCGAAACCATTCAGTGATTCACTTTACAGATGATATGCTTTGTTGACACGAATAATGTCTCCTTCTGTCCTGTGACAGAAAGCCTATGTGTTTACGTTCCTGCTAAGCGCCCGTCTGTTCATCCCTCCTCCGGAGCTGCTGGCTCGCGTGTGCGAGCTGTGCATCAAGCAACAGCAGCTGGACCAGAGCCCCCTCGATACGGTGGGCACTTCCTAACACTTCAAACCACACAGCACTTTGTAATGCACAGAGCTTCAAGCACAGCCGGCGTGCAACTGTATGATGAGCTCTATGATTGTTCTCATCCAACAATAGGCAAAAGTGCGCAAGTTTGGTCCTAAGATTCTGCAGCTGCTCACAGAGTGGACGGAGACGTTCCCTTCTGACTTCAAGGAGGAGAAGATGGTTGGACTGCTGAAAGACATCATCCACAGGATAGCTCCCTGCGATGAGGTCATTACATCATATTTATTCTTTTTTTGGGAATGTTTCTTGGACACTCCACACAAAGCAAGTTACCTCTATTGTGCTGTATCTCTGGCTATCATTACATAATGCAAATTTGCAATATAGTGAGGAATGCAGTGGTGTGGAAACAGATTCCGCAAAATCACTGCCACTGTGTCAGCGTGAGGTTGAGTAGCCGTAGCACAGTGTTATGCAATCTTTGCATGGCAGGGTTGAGAGGAGAGAAGGACATTAAGAGGAGCCGTTGGATGCACCGCCTCAAGAGAGAACGGATGGGTGGCTGCTCTGGGAACATTTAGGGGGGGAGGGCTACCGACCATAGAGGGGAAAGGTAGAAGAGAAAGAGGGAAAAGAAATGCTAAGATGGAGGTGGAGGAAGAAAAATTGAGGTGAGCAAGAAGGGAAGGTCCGGCAGTGATGAATGTGTTGCTATTTACAACCCATATGTGCAAGGCGGATTCATTCGTGAGGCACACTGACCTTACCAGAATTGGGAGGGGTGGAGCAAAGCATAGCACTTACTCACCTCATGACTCCAGTTGCATGTGTGGAAAAAACAGTGAATGTCACGTTTCCACAAATTATTTGTAACATCCGTGCTTAAGATCACTGAAAATAATTTGGTGTCAATTGAAGATATGAAAGAACCAAGTCATCATTGAAACCAGTCAAAATCAAAATTCACAAGCAAAGTTTACAGCGGGTACAGCACGTTGAGATCCAATGAATGGAGATTTCAATGTGTGCAATCTCTTGCAGCAGATCCCATTGATGGATGAAGATCCTGAACAGTATTTATCCTTTTACTGTTAGAACTGTTTTTTTAAACAATAGCGTGTTCCCCTTCATTATGTCAAATGAAGGACAAGTATGAATGACTGAATATAACGGGATGCTATTCCACAGGGTTGTGCAACAATCACAAAGAGGCACTATACAGTTACTGTATATTTGGGTTACTGTTTAGAGTTAATGGCGAGCTGTTTAAATGTCTGCTGGATTTGGTGCGCGTGGCTTGGTAGTGCCTGCTTGAGGGGAGTAGCTGGAAAAGGTGGTGGGCAGGCAGCGGAGGGTCCAGTACGATCTTCTGCGCTCTTTTCTCGATTTTTGCAATGTGCAAGTCCTCGAGAGTGGGTAGGGCGGTGTAAAATTGTTTCTTTTTTTGGGGGTGGGGAGTCCAACTTTATTTTTAATAAAAGGTTGCCTTTACACACTTCTACATTTGCCTTTGCTCATGTAGTATTTTTTTCATTTCCAAGGTGGCCATAATATGTTGGTGTGGATTTACATCCTACTGATAAAACATTCCTTGTTCTAAACAAAGACTTCCTGACGGATCTCTCCTCTCATTCATTTTCTATTCAGGCCTACTGGAAAACTTTAACCCAAGTACTACAGAAGCTGAGCCGGAGGCTAGCCATGATGAGTCAGGGGGAGGAGAGCATCTTCAAGGTCTCCCTCAATGCCTCCTACATCTCCGACAAGCTTGTGGCCTTCAAGACCAAGCCCCCGCCCATCCAGAAAGACATGCTGTCCATCTGCAATGACCCTTACACACTGGCGCAGCAGCTCACCCACGTGGAACTGGTGAGGGAGAGAAGGGGAGGAAGGAGGAAGGTTGTGGAGGTCAGCCACAGAGCAGGAAATGAGGTGATAGGTAACACAAGATGGATGAGGAGAAACAGTTGGTGAAGAATTGGTGAAGGGAGGCCAAGGTTGGTCAAGTGTCGAAATAACATTGGTATGCTCAAAGTGGAAATAGTTGGGCTGTATTATTGCAAAGTGGCATTTAATTTGGGAGAGGGGGTTCATCATGAAAGGAGGCACACCTTTAGGAAAATTCACAAGTAGTGAATCATGGAGCAATATTCAGTCATTGTGTGTTCTTTTCTACTCCACACAGCCTATGAACACAAACGGATCTCATATTGTTGAGACGTCATGAACTCATTCACTGCCATTCCCGAATTTCTTCAGTAATTGAAAACATGACGTAGAGCGCCATTCCCGAATTTGTTCAGGTCTTGTTTTTTCTTGCGGGGGGTGCCGATGAAGCGCTTCTCGGACCTGTGGCAATGTTTTTTCCCTTCCACGAGTGGGCAGCGCTTTGTTCCAGCATTAGCGATTGTTCAAGCACTATATAAACCAATATGTATGTGTTGCAATGTTTTTTGGACAGCCGCCCTTATTTCAAGTTAAGAACAGCATCCAAATTATTTTTAGTGGTGTGCATTAGTGATTGTCACGTGAGTCTTACAGTTCTGAGGTTTAGAGTGTGCATGTTCCTTTTCTGAGTGCTGACATCACCCCACAAGTCAGTCATGCGCCCGGGGCAGCAGCAAACGACGTAGATAAGCTGCAGTGAGTGTATTAGATCTGACAGCTTCACACTCCCACACTACACGCACACACACAACAAAGAAAGATCCACGCGGTCACACTTGACATGACTGCAATTTGCATTTCTTTCTTTGAGCCACAACGACTACAAGTCTAATAGAGTCGATCTATGTGACACTTGTTTCATATTGATGGCAGCACAAGTTTAATAAAGATCAACTGATTCTTTTCACTTTTGATACTGACAATATTATCATAAATGCTGAGAATATCCTGCTCGCCTTTAGGAAAATTCCCATGAGTCATATAAACGCATCATTACTCTCTCCTGCCAAATAATTTCTATTGTTGAAATGAAATAATCATGAATGCATTTGTGTGCATCCGTGTGTTTTCCAGGAACATTTGGCTCATATTGGACCGGAGGAGTTTGTTCAAGCATTCGTTCAGAAAGACCCCCTAGATGCAACCCGGGTAAGTCTTCATCAGTGAAGATTTAATTATAGCCTCTGATTCTCTCACCTCAACTGCATTTGTCAAGCACGTTCAAACAGCCAACGCTGCATACAAAGTGCTCTACATGGAGCAACTGTCATAGACACAACAATAAAGCAATAAATCCTTACAAGCACCAAGCAGTCAAACTAAGATCTAGTCTGAGTCAAATGCCAAGGAATAAGTTTTGAGGCGGGTTTTAAAAATGGACAGTTGCCGAATGTTCAATGGGAAGTCTTTTTTGTCTGCGTTTTTGACTAGGTAGAAGCAATTACCGGTACATCCATATTTATATTTCATGTATCTTGTGCTGTGTATGAATTTGGTTTTACTCACAAATGCTTTCAGGGTAACATCACTCATTTCTGTTGTTGTGTTGAACAATGCTGGGCTCTTGTTTTTTCTTTACTTTTCGCCATCTTCGAAGGGTCGTCGGTCTTCCTCATGCTATCGATCGTGTTACCACTGCTCTCGGTCTACCGCTGTCTATCGTTTATGCTTGCAGACGGGAAGCTAATTTCCATTAGAGAAATTCCCTACGGAGGCATTTCCATTGCTCACTTCTATTTGCTTGTTTCTGCTCGTATGTGTTTGTGTGTGTGGGTGCACATCAGCAACAGCCGTGCTTCGGTGATCAGAAGAAAACCTCCAACCTGGAAGCGTATGTTAGATGGTTTAACAGGCTGTGTTATCTGGTAGCGACTGAGATCTGCATGGTGAGTAGTGGTGTACTTCTCGATCATATTTCTAACCTGCGTATCCTCACAAGGGTCTCGGGGTTGCTAGAACCGATCTTAGCTGCCTTCGTGCAGTAAGCGGGTTACACCCTGTGTTGGTTGCTAGCTCATCTCAGGGCACACATTGGCAAGCAACCGTTCACGCTTACAATCATGCCTATGAACAATTTGGAATGCTGATTTTCCTACTATGCATGTTTAAGTGTTTGGAATGTGGGAGGCAACTGGAGTTTGGTGTACTTAAATTGAGTAAAAAAAACAAAATGTCAACATGCGAACATTTTTGGGTGGCCAAAAGCACGCCTGCATTTATCATGCGGTTCAATAAACATTTTTATAATGCCACAGCAATGAGCTACACTCACACAGATTTAGACAGATTGGTGAATAGTGTTTGAGAGAAATAGACTTGGTGAACGAATAAAATGCATTCGATCTGAGTTCTGATTATTAAAAATAGGTTTTATTTTTCGTTTAAACTTGAATGATGTTTGTTGTCATGACTCGCTGTAAAATTGTTACGAATCGCGACTCCCCTCTAGTGGTGAGTTTTTTTACGTTTTCTTCCAGCATGAATTTCTCCAGACACTTGTTTTTAAATGAACGGATCTGAATTGTCTTTTTTAAAGCCCTAACCAGTTCGCTCAGATTTCAGCTATTTAAATGTAATTACGGTTTGGTTTCTTGAATCTTCCGTGGCAGTAAATTTGCAACGCGGGACAAACAAGGCGTTTGACCTTAATGAAAAAAAAGCTCTGTTCAAGGTTCAACATAAAAGAATGAACAGACTTATCGATTTTGTTCTTAGCTTATTATGGTTGTTTGTTGCCTTCTTCAGCCTGCAAAAAAGAAGCAGAGGGCCCTGGTGATCGAGTTTTTTATCGATGTGGCCAGAGAGTGTTTCAACATCGGCAACTTCAACTCACTCATGGCCATCATCTGTGAGTCCACTAATTGTATGCTTGTTTATTTGTGATGATGACTATTAGCTGTACTTTGAGGCACTGTGAGTCTTCCAGGGGTCCTCTTAAAAGAACAATGTATAGATTCAAAAACATTGATTTGGAAAGAAAATACAAAAACAGTACATGAAAAAGAAAATAAGAATACAATTCTGTCAAGTCTGTCTCAAGGCAGAGCATTGCATTAATAATACACATATGTCTCCCCCTCAGCTGGTATGAATATGAGTCCTGTGTCGAGACTGAAGAAGACCTGGGGAAAAGCCAAGACCGCTAAATTCTTCATTTTAGAGGTAAGAAAATCGTGTCTGCCCATTCCCTAGGCAACATATACTAGTAGTGTCAGAGGAAAAAGCATAAACAATCTTTTCGCCGACTGTACAATGGATGCAGGGGTCTCAAACTCCGGTTCTCGAGGGCTGCTCTCCTACATGTTTTCCAAGTCTCCCTGTTGCAACACACCTGTTGCAACACAGCCTCGGGTGCGTTGCAACAGGGAGACTTGGAAAACATGTAGGAATACAGCCCTTGAGGACCGGAGTTTGAGACCCCTGGAGTGTCATGGCCTGTGGATGTAAAACAACAGCCAAATGTATTTCCTAATTTAGAGGACTTGACCCAAATGTTAACCTCAATGGATTAGTCCAGAATATTTGGAAACTTGGAACTATTATTATTAAACGCCTTAGAACAGAATAGAATGTTACCCTCACATTTAGTTGAGAATATATTCCATGTTGAACATCATATCCTACCAAAGCAGGGTGTTAAATTGAACTAACCCAGAATACAGTATTTGTAGTACATATTGCACATGCTCAGATTTATATTCCTATTCTGTCATGTGAATTTGAGTTACGAGTAGCGACCTCGCAATTGTATTACTTGAATAGCAAGGCTGTGGGTGTGAGTCAGGGAGAGGGACGACATCCCTCCAGAACGTTGAGATTTGGAGGGAAAACAGTTGCAAGGCAAACATTTCTGCATAATGAGGGTTGAAAAACAAAAAATGAAGTCATCATCGACTATTTGACCATCAAGTTTCGGGTGTAATGACCATCATGTGGGCATCAATTTAAAATAAAGGGTGAAGAAGAAATTAAAGCATATTGTGTTTTTTATTCAACATTTAATGAGCAGACCAAAATCTACTTAAACCAAAAATATGTGAAATTGCCCCAAATACACATTACTTTGTTAACTGGAAAAGTCGAGAATGTGTCCTCACCATAGTTGATAAATCTGAGTTACATAAAGTATGCCCACGGCCATGAAAGAGGCTCAACAACCTGGGTATTTCCATTGACAGCATCAGATGGATCCTACGGGAAACTTTTACAACTACAGAACCGCGCTGAGAGGTGCCGCCCATCGCTCTCGGACGGCCAACAGCAACAGAGAAAAGGTTGGTCTCCATGTTGTCTCGCTGTGACTTTTGCTCTTCCACTTGCTTTGTCCTCATTTTCGATTCCCTCCTCAGATCGTGATCCCTTTCTTCAGCCTTCTCATTAAAGATATTTACTTTCTGAATGAAGGATGTGCCAATCGACTTCCCAACGGTCATGTTAACTTTGAGGTTAGATACTTGTGTTTAAAAGAAGATATCAGAATCGGATATTTTGATTGCATTTTTTTCTGAAAATAACTTGGACTTTTTTTAGAAATTTGTGGAGCTGGGCAGACAAGTTGGAGAATTCATAATCTGGAAGGAGATGGAGTGCCCCTTTGAAGAGGATCAGACCATTCTCCATTACCTCCACACTGCCCCCATCTTTAGTGAGGATGGTGAGTATGTGTCATGTCCTGTGCACATTCTCCACACGATTTAGCTACACCTCCCAACTTTGATGAGGGACTGCAGTGTCAAAAAAATAAATGGAATAAAAATCTACCTATCGTATTTTCCGGTGTATAAGGCGCACCAGGGTGTAAGGCACACCTTCAATGAATGAAAAACGTTTTCCAAATATAATATATAAGGCACACCACATTATTAGGCGCTAAATTTGATGCTGTTACACACTACTTCTTCGACGTGGGCGTCGTGGCTGCTGACAGTTTTTGCGTGACCTGACTCAATATTACTTCACATATAAGGTGCACCTGCATATAAAGCGCAGGGTCATCTTTTGAAGAAAATCAAGGCTTTTCTTTGAGCCTTAAACACCAGAAAATATGCTATATGGACTCTCACTGTATACTTTGTATTTTTTTCTTATTTTTTTTTTTTTTCGTTTGAGCTCATGAGATTGTTCAGGTGTGGCTCATGGAGGTATGTGACTACAAAAACTCTAATGTTGAATGTTGTGCTTGACCGGCAGGACTCTATCTTGCATCCTACGAGAGTGAGAGTCCTGAGAACCAGGTCGAAAAGGACAGGTGGAAAGCGCTCAGGTACCTGTCACTCAAATTTCCCATTAAGGTAGTCACTGCTGTGTGTGTATGACAAGAAATTATGCGCCAATGTCTCATTCAATATCTTTGTTCTCCCTTCCAGGTCAAACGTTCTGGGAAAGACATGAGGCACTGATGGTAGCTTATCCTCTCGCCAGCGAGGGAGCGCATGTTCTCATTGCACTATAATGAACTGTGAAGGAACCAAGCTGGTACTTAGGTGTTTTCTATAAAGACAAGATGCCCTTAAAAAATGGGAAATGAACAGGATTCATCAAGTTTAGTGTGTGATGAAGGAAAAAATGTGAAAATAAGGATGCTACTGAACATATGACACAGTTCCATGATGAGGATGTTAATTTACCATGTTCTCCGTGAAGGCGTGTTTACTACTAAGGAGAGTACAGTTACAGGGAAAACTACTTTATAACGTTGAATTCCTACTGATGCTGTCGTTATTTTTGTATTTGCCTCTCTCTGTCTTTGTCTCTCTCTTTTTCTCTCCATCATGGGTCCAGAGCCTCGATAGCTATTGTTTGACATTTTCCTTATGTTGTCATGTACTGTAATGACTTTCCATGATGTGAAGGGCGCTGGCTTGCCCATATTGACCGTTTTATACTGTTGGCCTACTGCAGTGAAGGAATTATTGCGTGTGCCTGGAAGGATTTGTGTTGCGTGCGTGCGTTTGTGTGTGCGCGTGTACTCCACATAAAGCATCCGTCAGCTGACATTGTTTATTATAAGTATGTGTGGAAACGTATTTAATTTTGTTTTTGTTAATTATTATTATTATTATTTATTGTGTTTTTATGTGTCTGGGTGTGCTTCAGGAAAAGTGTTTACTCCTTTCAGATTTGTTGTGCCCAGAGTGCGGGAAAACTAGTTATCTTCGCCAAGTGTGTACATTAACACCCCACCACCCCGACCATCTTTCTGCTCCTCAGGAAGTCTTTTCTCATGACTGACGTTCAGTTGTCTTATTATATTTATTGCTATTTCTGTGCTGACAGATGTTTTATTGTACTTTTACTTTGTTTAATATGAAGTGATACGGTGTGCTATACAGTGGGTTATTTCTTCAAGGGGCTTTAGGTGAGTTCACCCTACTACTAACGAAAGCTGTAAGTAATGATGTATTGGAAGCTAAAAAGAAATGCAGACAAGTGTTAAGTAATGAAGGGAAATTGTGCCATATGAATTTAATGGTTCAGGTCCATCTTGCTTGAAGTCTGATTGTTTGGTGGGTTTGTTTTTGACCTTTTTCTCGTGCTTTTCGGAGCTCTCTCTGAGGACGTCTTAATCCCGGAGTGAGCGGAACCAGTGTAATTAGAAGCATTTCAAGTCCACCAGTTATAGCTTGATGTCAATATTTCCTCCATATCTTCTCTGTAAGACTTGCCCATCAACTTTCCCTGTCACATATATACATTTATGATAACCTCAGATTTGACATCCAACCTAAAATTGGTTTTAATTACATTTATCTTGTGATTTTGATAACTCACCCCCACATCTATTGCATTCATCTTTACAGCTGGTGTGTGTTTTTAGGGTTGGGTGCACCTGTGCCTTCCTTTCTTTAGGTCAAAATGAAACCATTGATTCCAGCATCACTGCAAAATGTGTGTTCCTTAAAACCTTTAATAAACTAAGCCATGCTCATGTTTTTGTGTTCTGTAACTACGCTATCACTTTTAAACTGGATAACGCTGTGCTTTTGAATATGGTCCCCGCTACTGGTTGCCTATCATCAGCACATGTGTTTTTGTTGAATAGTTTCAATACAACCAAATTGCGTTTTAACTTATGTCGTGTAAACTATTTTTACTGTGGGCTCAACAAGGGGAGCAGCTGGAGCTCTGGTGCAGCCGTCACAACCTGGAGCTGAACACGCTCGAGACAGTAGAGATGATCGTGGACTTCAGGAAACATCCATCACCACAGCTACCCCTCACACTATCCAATTGCCTCGTGTCAACCGTTGAGACCTTCAAGATCCTGGGAGTCACAGTCTCCCAGGACAAGAAAGTGGGAGGTTAACACCAACTCTATCCTGAAAAGGGCCCAACAGAGAATGTACTTCCTGAGGCTGCTAAAGAAGCATGGCCTGCCACAGGAGGTGCTGCAACATTTCTACACGGCTGTCATCGAATCCATCCTGTGTTCTTCCATCACCGTTTGGTTCGGGGCCGCCACAAAAATGGACAAAATCCGACTTCAACGGACAGTTAGGACGGCAGAAAAAAATCATTGGCACCGCCCTACCAACTCTCGAGGACTTGCACACTGCAAGAATCCAAACTAGGGCGCGGAAAATCCTACTGGAACCTCCGCACCCTGCACACCACCTTTTCCAGCTACCCCCCTCAGGCAGGCGCTACCAATCCATGCGCACCAAATCCAGCTGACATTTAAACAACTTCTTCCCCCAAGGCATTAACTCTTTGAACAGTAGCCCAAATGGAACTGTATAGTGCCTTTGCAATTTTTTGATGATGATACTAGTGCAGCGTGTTCGACCGGATACAAATTCCTTGTGTGTTCTACACACTTGGCAATTAAGATGATTCTGATTTATTCCAGTGAAAGAAAAAAGAAACGTGTAAATGTGGATTGGTAAAAATTGTGAGGAGGCTCTTGGTTCAAATCCTTGACTAAGTAAAATACGTACCCAAAAAAGGACAGACTGAAATGTATTCATATTCATCACATATTCTTTTCGCACAATATTTTGTTTCTAGTCTGTTGCACAATCATCAGAAATACTCCATGGTTCATATTCCTCCGTCACTGCTTTTTAGGCATTATAATTCCTGAAGCTATAATGATTCAGAATCCCAACCAGTTTATTTCCCTCCTTTTATAAAAAGTAACACACTTCTGACAAAGCAAGGAGGGCAACATACACAGGCTTTCAGTTGTAGGGAGAGAAAGTAAAAGGCCATCAGGAAAACACCACAGTACTCATTCTGGAATGACCTGCCATAGAACATTTGGCAAGCCACCTATTGCCCAGCTTTAAAACCTGCCTTAAAACTCACTTGTACTCTTTGGCGTTTGACTCAATACGACTCAGGCTTTATCTTAGTATTACTCCCTGGTGCTTTTGACTATCCATGTGACTGATGTATTGCTTTTACGTGATAGTTGTTCCATGTACAGCACTTTGTATGCAGCATTGACTATTTGAAAGTGCTCTGTGAATACAGTCGAGTACAGTAATATGACTCAGACTGACTGTGGACCCGTCCATCATTCATACATGAAACAAACATTTGAGTCCACCAACATCCTTGAAGTAATTTCATGAAACATAATTATGATGAGCAGGCATAAATTATATTTGAAAACACACCTCATGCAGACAACATAAATGAATTACATACTGTCTCTTTGGATTGCACACTGCATGTGTGCATCATCGGGATATTACCGAGGCATATTTATTTTAAGTCAACAACTAACATCCAAGTAGGCAACTACAATTGATTAAATACATTTTTGCCTTCATGAAAGTAAATAACAGTCAGTTTGTCAATTATTCACATTAACATCATAATTGAATGACAATCGGCAGATTATTTTCTTGAGCACACTTCAGTCTTTTAGATCCTCTACATGCGGGTCAAAGGTGATCTTGGTCAGCGTGGTGTAGCTTTCAAAGTTCCTGGAGCTGAGGAACGTACCGAAAAATGCCTGGAGGACAACCACTGCCCTCATCTTCCTTAAGATCGGCCTGGAGAGGTCCATCCAGTGCCGCAGGATATTTCCCTTCTCCGGCATCAGCGCCGTGTTGTATCTAGACGCAAGGCCCATGTTGACAGGTAGGGCCAGCATGATGGGGTACACCGCACCGCCGATCACACCAACCAGCGCGCCCCTCATGAGCACGCAGGTGGGACAATTGAGGTCACCAAACAGTAGAGGGCTTGACACCGTTGCGTTGTAAAGGACATACGTCGTCATTAAGGGAAGTATAGCCATCGGAAGGCTGGAGGCAATGGGCGCCCGAGTGACGTTCAGGGCTCGGCGGTACAAACTGTTTGCGATCAGGCCGGCAAGTCCACCGTTTCCTCCCAGATACATGGGCCCATACTGGAAGATGTGGCGGTCGATGTCGGGCAATTTGTAAAAGTTTTGTTGCAGCAACTCGGCGATCACTACTCGAGAAAGGGTCTTACGACCACTGTCGTGTTTTTCAGAATATTCCGACATGGTCAGGTTTATTTGAGCACATTCAACGATGACCGATGCCTTGAAGGGTACGATATGTGCATCTCAACGTGAAAATTGTAGCCGTCGTGCGTTTCCTTGAACAGGGCGCTGACATGTCTTACCCACAAGGCAGTGCGTGTTTTTGAAAAGTTCCCCTATCGTTGTCTTCTAAGGCTGATTTTTCGTAAAACTTCCTAACTTGGTTTCTATAATGTATGATGGTGATTAAAACATTTGATAATCATCAAGCTCTACATTGGTAATTCGTCGTAACCTCTGGATGTCAGAAACCTCAAAGTTTATCCTGGCATATTTGAATGGTATTGACGTAGTCTCGCGTACCACGTGACCGGAAAAACCTCCCATCGGTAACAGGACAAGGATTAACGCTATTCGCCATCTTTGTGCGGCATCCGTCGACTGTATTTTTCGACTTATTTTGATATTTCTTCTTGCAACCCAAAACCAAACCGTTGTGTAACACTTTGTAAATCAAGTGAGGTAAGATGAAATTGTTAAATGTTTGAAAATATCTCTTTGGAAGGATGAGTAGTGTATTCTCTCTTAGCGGCTAAATTTAGCCAGTTAGCTCCAAACGTCGACTCCTCGTTTTGCCAACATGGCTGCTGGGTACATCAGCGAATATGCGAGCGTTTATAAATACTTGACGCCTGTATGAAATCGATATTTTCCTTGACGTACTTTGTACACTGCGGATTTAATGAATATTTAAGTAGAAAATGAATTAAAAATGGGTAAATGTATTAATACAATGCTTTTAATGCGATGATTGGGCCTAGAAAAAAGGTCGTCCCGGACTTAAGACACCGAATTTTGGCTGTTGTTTAAAATGTGCTTTTGGTATATCATATGCTCTTATTACCATGTATTTATTATGTTTTAGATGCGCCATTGCACGCGAGTGTACTCTCCGGGTGTCTGGCTTAACGAGTACAGTTGGGAAGAAAGAATGGAGTATCGCAAACGCAAGGCCCGGGATTCGCACAGCAGCGAACGAGAAAACAAGTACAGAAGAACTCATCGACACTACAAAACAAACGACGGGTACAGAAAAACGACATGCTGTTCATTTTGTTTTAGCAACGTTCTTTCGTTAATGGAGTAGTTGCTGCACCCAATTGATTGCTACTTTCAAATATGTATAAAAATACAAAGGCAATTTTCTCTGACGAATACGATCCTTGGTAACAAGTGCTCCAGATTTCAGAGCCGTCGCTGCACATTTGCAGAGCAGCAGCAGTGTTTACATTTTGGTTAGGATTTTAATATAAGCACCAGAGGATCAACACCAAAATAATGTTTTTATGCTCTTTGTGGTCATTTCTTTTCCTTATTTTTTTAAGAAAACTAGTGCTGAACTCTACATTCACCCCTCCCCCGCCCCCTTAAATATGACACAGGTTTCTGTCCACTCTACTAACTTGTGTTTTTATTTGGTATTATTCAGGTTCTACCTAGAGAACCGAAGTCTAAACCACAGTATGGATTCGCGGCACGGGCAGACCTGGGAAGGCAGTTCGGACATGGCCTGTGTGGAGGACAGTCGTGACTATACCTTTCAGGACAGAGATCGCGACTGGCATCATTATAGCCAATCGTCTGGGCGGAGCGGACGCAGCAGACGAAGCAGGCACAGAGACAGGAGGCACAGGCGAAGCCACTCTCGTCACAGGTCCTCCTCGGTATGAGTAACCTCTTTTTTTCACTTCACTGTGAACCACAAACCATCGAAAGGGTCATTGTCACATGTGCTTAGACAGGCTGTCATTCAAGTGTATTTTTTATTATATTACAAAGTAGGAAAAATAAGGCTTGGAAAGGTTATTATAGTGGAAGAGGTTCTAACCATTCAGTGCCGCTATGATATCTAATGAATGACACTATTGCAAGAGTTGCAAAGACATACATGTACAAGAAAGTTGAGTTTTTTTCTGCACTACTCTGAGAACGTCTCATCTGAAAATCTTGTTGCCATGTTTTTCTTCTGTAACACACACTATGTGGTGGCTGCCGCCCAATTTCTCGATGGGGCTGAATTTGAATTTGCTGCTCCGTCCAATCGCCTGGCGGTGTAACTGAACGGGCCGAAACTATCCACCCCTACACCTACCCCCTCGGCCTGCTTGAATGAATGACGATGTCGCGTTGTGATGGCCTGGTGCCGGCTGGCTGACTGATGGGTTATTGATGTGGTGGCGGATTGCGGCGGGTCCAATGCAGAGGAGGAGCCATCGCCGCAGGAGCAGGAAAAGATCCCGGAGTGTTGAGGATGATGACGAGGGTCACCTCATCTATCACAATGGAGACATGCTGAAAGCGAGATGTATAGAATATACACCTTTTTTTCCTTACTGTTCATTTTCTTTCACACTCTTGTCTGGACTTTATCTCTAAGTATGAACTAGATAACACATGTTTGCGTTAGATATCATTTTTAGGTCTGCTACCTCTCGTGAAACATTAAAAATATAATTTTATGACACTTATTGTCAAGTCTCTTACACTAGTGTAGATACTTAGTGCAGTAAAGCAGCCAAATGGCAGCATTTGCTTTATCAATGCTTTCTTTCTAACATTTCTTCTCTATTTTATGTAGATGAGATTGTGTGTACTCTTGGAGAGGGTGCCTTTGGGAAGGTTGTCGAATGCCTAGATCACCTAAAGTAAGGAGGAGTATGACTGCTTCATTAGTTACTTATTTTCCGCAGATATGTCACTGCTTTGCTTTTGCGTCTGCTTTCCAGCAATGGAGCTCGAGTTGCTCTGAAGATCATAAAAAATATTGATCGCTACCGCGACGCAGCTAAATCGGAAGTCGCTGTGCTCGAACATCTCAAGTCCCTCGACTCTCAGAGCAAATAGTAAGCAACTGCACCTCGCGCTAATTGTTACCGACATGCGGGATGCTTGACATTGCTTTCTTTGTCAATAGCGCTTGTGTTCAGATGCTGGATTGGTTTGACTACCACGGCCACATCTGCATCGCCTTTGAGCTGCTTGGCCTCAGTACTTACGATTTCCTCAAGGAGAACAACTTCATTCCTTTCCCCATTGAGCACATACGGAAGATGGCCTATCAGATCATTCACGGTGTTCGATGTGAGTCCATGAGTCCAGTTCATCTGTGCTGTATGTCATGCATATTAGCATATTTGACAATAAAGCTGACTTTGACTTTGGTGACATGTTCTGATTTGTAATAATACATTTTGTGACTTGAACTGTTTGAACCATGTCTTATGTGTGTCTTTTTTCAGTTCTGCATAAAAATAAGTTGACTCACACAGATCTGAAACCTGAGAACATTCTTTTCATCAATTCAGAATATGATCTGGATTACAATGCAACAAAGGTAAGCATGCACACATTTAGGCATGTCTTTCAATTTGACAGTTCATTGAAACTACCACCGAATGCTTTCTTGGCGCCTCACTTTGTTAATTAAGCGCGATGCTTGTTTTTCTTATCACTAGAAACGAGACGAACGGACACTGAAACACCCTGATATAAAAATAGTGGATTTTGGAAATGCAACGTATGAACACGAGCACCACACGTCAGTGGTGTCCACACGCCATTACCGTGCCCCTGAAGTCATTTTAGGTATGTGGTCAGTTTGAAATAGCAAAATTTGTCATTTAGTAGCAGCTTGTTGAGTGTACATGTGGTCTTTCAGATCTTGGCTGGGATCACTCCTGTGACGTCTGGAGCGTGGGCTGCATCCTCATCGAATACTACCTTGGTTCAACCCTTTTCCAGGTGTGCGAATGCTCCCAAAGATATAAAAACAAAGTGTTGCTGTCCTCCAAAATATTGATCACGTTTTGTTTTTACCGCCAGACCCATGACAGCAAAGAACACCTCGCTATGATGGAGCGGGTCCTGGGTCCGATCCCTTCAAATCTCCTTCAGAAAACCAGGTGCAGAGTGTTTGGATGAAAGCCATACACACTTGTGAATCTGTCGCCGTGCGTAACTATGGCAAATATTTCCCAAACTTTCCTTGTTTTTCAGGAAACAGCGCTATCTCCATCGCAACAGGCTGGACTGGGATGTTGACAGCTCCGGTGGCCGATATGTCAGGAAACACTGCAAACCACTCAGGGTGAGTTTGAAATGTCAAAACATGCTGCCATAAGCTACACTAACTATTAGCTATTTATTCGCTAGCTATTAGCTATCTATTCGCTAGCTATTAGATATCTATTCGTTAGCTAGCGTGCTAGCTATTTGAGTTACTTCCGGGTTGAGTGAACCGTGCCGTCCACGCTTTACACGATGACAGAATACAGAATGTGTGTTTTGTATGCAAGTGATTTGTTGGTGTAATTGCTCAAATGGCATGTGCGCGCTTTGGGCTCATACATCTTATACACTTATAAATTGGGCATTACTAATCATGTCTGTGCGCGGCTCAATGCCCAAATATCGAACCCTGACAACTACGTCTTTATGCTGCAAAATCTATGTGCAAGTCAAAATATAGTCAAATCCACACATATGCGTGCTTCATCCATCCATCCATCCATTTTCCGTACCGCTTATTCCTCATTAGGGTCGCGGGGGGTGCTGGACCCTATCTCAACTGTCTTCGGGCACGAGGCGGGGGACACCCTGAATTGGTTGCCAGCCAATCGCAGCGCGTGCTTCATGTATTTGTCAATGTATATTTTTGTGAGTTGTGGAGGGGTTCCCCCATATTCACAAAATATTAATGTCAGAACCTATCATATATAGCAGCTAGAATTTTAGTCAGGATTGGAAAGGAAATTGTTATCTGTTAGAACAAATTGTCCGGTAATGCAAACCTACCCTGGGCAACCATCCAATGTAAAATATTGTGTCCGTTCTCATCTGTGAGCCCTTCTTATACCTATTGGTTTTACCTCGTACTTGACATTATGCAGACAATTTATGCATATGTTGATTTTGAAATTGTTACCCTAACCCTTCTGTAGCGCTACATGGTGTGTCAAAGCGAGGACCACCAGCAGCTATTCAACCTCCTGGAGAAATTAATGGAATACGACCCAGCGAAGCGCATCACGTTGGATAAGGCGCTCCAACACCCCTTCTTCTCCTGCTACCACGAGAGTAGCAATCCAAGCAGCAGCTCCAGCAAAAAGCACTGAGTATCCCAAGTATGTCATGTGACATCTTCAACGCGGCGCTCGTTTCCGGCATCAACGTCCTCACTCTCCAGGAGAGGTGAACGCACATGACTGTATCAGTCCTCTGCCTTTCTTTATGCCCGTCCCAAGACTCAAATCCATTTTTCACCTTTTGTCTATAATGAATCTCTAATCGTTTATTTGCCATTCATAAATTACATAGCTGGATAAGACTGAATGTATTTTGTTCATCATTGGTCCACATTAGTCTTATGTCCTTTTTGCATTGTACAGTTCCTAGTGGGTAGTGTTGATTGTCACGAGGCAGATCTTTGTACTCAACATAGAATTGATTCTGTTATTTTGATCACTTGCAGAATCGTGTGTTCTCAATAAATATGAATGTCAAACATTGCTGGATTGGTGACTTTTTTGGGTTTGTTTGAAACAACGCAGTTTCACCTCTGATGCATAAGATGGCAGCAAAACGTCAAGGATCCTTTACGGGTTACACACGGAAACCACTAACAAATATCTAAACACTATCCTGACACGAGTCCAGATCCTTAAATTGGCCGATGCTGCTCCGTCTAGCGAAACGGAACCGTTAAAACCGATCAGAGACGTGTGCCTGAAATGTATGCATATTGATGCTGACTACTGCGGAAACATTGTCAGACCTAATACCATGGTCACTGAACGATCGAGGTTTAATTAACCATTGTCGGTGTCACGGACACGAGTGAGTGGGTGGGCAACTTTTGTCCTCGATGGCCTGTCTCCTCGATGACGCAATGTGTCCCACCGACAACACACCTGATGCAAACGTTAAGCTCATCCGCAAACTGAAAAAGCCTAATCACAAACCTTGAGCATTTGAATTCTGCGTGTTGGAGGAGAGAAATGTCCCAAACTGCTGGCTCGTAGTTTCCCACCTCAGGCGTTGTCTTCAAGCCAATTCGCAGTCTGCCTATCAGCTGCTGTCACTCCGCGGTGTCCCACGTGTTCGGGGGCGGCCCTATCCTGGGTTGGACGCTCAACTTTTAATGAGGCAAACAACTCCATGTGCTTCAGTGCGAGTCGCACCTACCTATGTTTAGCGGTATACAGACACGCCTGCAACGAAACAAGCTCCACGCTCAGAAGCGCCTCTTTCTACTTTTGGGGTCCGCAGGCAAGCATCTGAAGACGGCGCGGTTCCAGTACCGGAGTTTAAACAACCCGCGTCCGGATGATGTGAATGTGTCACGCGACGACTATAGTCCTCGTCGGCTTTTTTAAGGAGTATTACCTCTCCCGCGTCACTGCCACAAATTTTTCAAAATTCAAAGTAGGATTTCAGCATGGATCCTTTGCGCGCCTGTGCCGACAACAAGTCGTCTACGTGCCAATGCGCCCCTAAACCCGCAGTCCACCGGTGGTCTCCCGGGATCTCAGTGGCCGTGTGCATGCTCATGTCCCTAAGCTCCATCACCGTGTGTCTGCTGATGAGCTTCAAGACCCTCCAGTTGGAGCAGAGACTGAAAATGGAACTGGACCGAGTGCCCACCTTCCACGCGGGTCACGGGAGTTTCGTCGACAGGGATGGGGATCTGGTTCCGGAACTCAGCGCCTCAGTGGGGAAGCTCGTTGAAGAGGTACTAGTCTGTAAAATGTTGATAGACACCCTCAGATATTGGTCACAAACGTTCTGAACGCATTTTTTAAGTGTACTCAATATATCCCCTACGGCGTCCATGATTGCACCTGGCAATCTGTTTTTTAAAGATCAAAATATTAGCTTGGCATAGTCGAACCACGGATCAGAAGTGGCTGTTAACTGTTTTTGAGCACCCCCAGCCCCTAACTTCTGCCAGTTGCTTGTTCTGTAGCCACAAAGGGACATAAGTCTTCTTGTGTCGGTCCCAAGCCCGGATAAATACAGAGGGTTGTGTCAGGAAGGGCATCCGACGTAAAAGCTTGGCCAAAACAAACATGCGGATCAAACCTCTGAAGATGGAGCTGTGCACTGATCCGCTGCGGCGACCCCTTGAAGGGAAAAGCCGAAAGCAAAATTTACAGATTCCTGTATATGATAGTTGTCCATGTTAAGCACGTTGTTCCAGCTTCCGTTGTTGTTAAAAAGCTACATAAATCAATATGTATTGTATTGTCTTAGTATTATTTTGATAGCGTGAAAAGGTAAGACGTTCTGCATGAGTGGACTGGGGTTGAGATACACATTTCAAGTGATATGGCACTTCGCCGACTATCGTCAATTACGACTAAAAGTAACAAGAATAGACCAGTACACTGCATTTGCTGTAATCGGGCCAATTGTGGTTTAATTTAAGTAACAATGTGCAAAAAATATATGCAGTGAAGCGTCCAGCAAGGAGTAAACTTTTTCGATATTTTCATCCAACCGTTTTGCCATTGGCTTATTCTCCTAAGTGTTAGAGGTGTACATGCTGGAGCTGGTCCCCACCGTCTCCTCGCAGTAGGCAGGTTACACCCTAAACTAGTTGCCAGCCAATTGCAGTGCACAGCCACAAACAACCATTTGCACTCACGCTAACAACTCAGGATGATTCGAGTCTTTCATTGATCTGCCATGTCTGTTTTTTGTACCTGGAGATGACCCACGCAGGCATGGGAGAACATGCAAACCCTGCACCAGAAGGCAGAGGCTGGAATCAAACTCTGTACCTCTGTACTATGATGCAGCCATTTCTCCATATAAAATAATTCCATGAACAGATGTAACAAAAGTGTGATTAACTCATTCACTGCCATTTGCGAATTTATTCGAGAATTGAAAATATGATGTAGATCACTATTCCTGAATCTGTTTGGGTTTGTTTTTTTCGTGCTTGGGTGCCAATAAAGTGCTGGCCATGGCCCCTGGCAATGTTATTTCCACAAGGGGGCAGCATTTCCCTTTTTTCCCATGTTAGCGCTTTTTCCGGCTTCGGCTGTTGTTAAAGCGCTATATAAACCAATATGTATATATTGTATTGTAATTTGGACAGTCACCCTCACTTAAAGCTTATATACCTCCACACCCATATAATTTCGGAATTAACTCTTTTTTTCTGATGAAAGAAGAGAGTCTAAGATTTCTAACGCCGTATTCAATGTTGAGGTAGTCCTAAAACTCAAGATTCTGTGGATCCTGGAATTCAAGTGACAATGACAAAAACCAGGGCACTGGAGTGGATGCACATCGTCTGGCAGTGGATGAGTTAAAAAAAAAGGAACATATCAAGTCAAGGACTGAAGTCTTAACTGTACATGTATCTGAAAGTTCTGGTCAAGAAAAATGAAAATAAATCACCTCATGAAAGCACCGTATTTTTTTTTAAGTTACTCTTCTCTTCAATGTTTCAGGTTGTTGACCGATTTTCAAGTGTTTTGCAGGGCCCCAAGAAGGTGCTTATTTCGCTTCGGCCTGCGACATTAGGGCATGTCTTGAAATCAAGCAGTTCAGTAACGCATGAAATCCAATACTACCCAGAGTAATATTGTTCTAGTTTGTTGCTGTACTTTATGAAGTGGTCGGTGATGTGAGTTTATATCTACTTAGTGTGCAAATACCCACTTTCAATAACTTCATATTTGTCTATATTGCAGAAAGTCACAGTGCTGTTGCCAAAAATCCGAACAACTCGAGATGTTGGGCAAGAATGCGCCTGTCCTCCAGGTATGTGCCTCATTGTCCTTCCTTAAAGTAACTGGACACTTGGATGGTTTTTACATCAGCGACTGTGCCAAAGCCAATCGCGTGTTTGCCAGTGATGCTTTTGGCACTGGCCCTTGTGTTTCTTTTTCTGTGTTGGAGCCTTCAAGTATGTTCCGTAAGCTTTTATTGTGACAGCCGTAATCGAACACTCGCACTCCTGCCAGTGGGAGATGTTCACTTTGAACCAGTTGGTTTCTTCCATGTGCAAAGGAGACTGTGTGATCTTCACCGTGCAACTCCTTCTTATTTTCCTCTGAAATGAATGTCAAGTGTTTCACTCAACTTTGCTGCTGTTACATGTCGAATACAGCAACTGACTTGATGTCACATGCACACGCACGCACACTCACGCACAGACACAGGTGGATAAAATTGTTGGTGTTCTTCAATTAATGAAGGAAAAACCTACCATGCGCACAGAAATAGCATGAATTGGACAAAAGTAATAATTAATACCAATTTACGGATGTACTGCATTTTCCGGTGTATAAGGCACACTCCCCCAATAAATGGTGTATTTTCAAACGTTGTTCATATATAAGGCGCACCTTCATATAAGGCGCACCTTCAATGAATGAAAACATTTTTCTAAATATAATAATAATATAAATATATAAAAGTATTATTATTATTATTGCTTTTTTGAAAGTTGCTGTTCCGATGACCATTTTGTGTTTGGGAGCCTTTTACTGAGTGAGTTGCTTGTTCTGTAGCCACAAAGGGACATAGGTCTTCTTTCCTTGAGCCGAAAAGATTTCAAAAATGCTGACATGGCTGTTTACGTGAGTAATGCTTAATCTGGAGCCCTCAGAATTCAAGTTTGTTGTATTTTTTTTTTTTGTATTTTTCATTCCCGCAAAAATAAGGCCCTCCACCGCGCATATGAAAACAGTGCAAATGTGTTGATTATTATTATTTTTTTTTAGATTCTCTTCAGATTTGAGTAATATTCTCTGACCAGCTTCCTGTTTTCTCCTGTTGTGCAAGAGCAAGAACAGGTGAAAGTGGTCACAAGTGGCATTTCTGGCCCAATTGTGTTTTTAAGTGTGATGTGAAGGTTGCCAAAATGGATCAGCCGCAGCCAAAGCTACTGATGCTTTGAACATTAGCACAATTCTATACGCCTCATAAAAACTTGTTGTTCCATTTGGTGCCAAACACTGCCAAACACTCCAATATTTTTGTTTCGAATTGTCTTGTGTTTATGTCTTAGTGCAGGGGTGCCAAACTTGATTTCAGAGCTACGTAGACATTACTTGTTTCCCGTCGTGGACAGGTTATAATGTGTCATCGTCAGCGATGGAATGTTCCGCTTGGAATAGCGGCTGATGTTTCCCTTTTGGGTTTTTCTTATTTGGATTCATGTTCGGCACCATAAGGGAACAAAATGCAAAATATTTGTGCAAACAGGAGCAAAATTTATCACTTTTGCGATGGATAATTTTAACAGTTTCAACAGTGTTATTATGCTGTAAGATCAGCAGTGGTAGTTTCTATACAGAGTCAGAAAAAAGTATTACGTGACTATTTTTTGTTGTTGCTTTTTGCACTGATATACTGTATTTTCCGGTGTATAAGGTGCACGCAACAAATGTTATATTTTCAAACGTTTTTCATATATAAGGACTGGACTATAAGGCGCACTTTCAATGAATGAAAAAAAAGTTTTCCAAATATAATATATAAATAGATAAAGGTTTTCCAAATAAACGGCACATCATTTTATAAGGCGTTACAGTAGAGCTTGGGCTACTTCTTCTACAAGGGGAAATGGAGTCAGTGGCTGCTGAGAGTACTTGCGAGATCTGCTATGGCTCAATATTACTTCACATATAAGGTGCACCTGTGTATAAGGCACAGGGTCTTCTTTTCAAGAAAATCAAGGCTTTTGGCTGCGCCTTATACACCGGAAAATACGGTCTGTCAACTTAGTTCTGCCAAACTTGTTGTTAAGCATGATGTCTTAGTGACACTTTTTGTTTACCAGATACAGTGTGAGGTCGTTCCACTTGTCCCTTATACTACATTTCCTGTGCAGTCTGTTTTTGACGGCCATGGCACTCGTGTCTCAAGCCACCGTGCACAAAATGGGATGAATGTGAGACAATGTGGTCGGTCGGATGCAATGGCCAAATGTGATGACTGAGATTGCCGTGAAATGCCTGGTCAGATTTCCCCAAAATCGCAGGTAGTTTCAAATCATATGAAGGAACGATACATCTCAATCTGAACAGCTCCAAGCACACTGATCAGATTTGACTGTCCCTGACGTCACTCAAGACTCAACGCAAGGGGGTCATACGATCTACGTCAGCAGTGAATATAACTCGAAATAGTCGAGAATTGATCCTGCTGTTTTGTCCGCAGTCACGTCATCAATAAATCAAATTGAGCCAGTTACATTAGCAACCGTCGCCGTGGGCCTTGGGTTGAACAGAGCTGCCATAGACCAAATTCTAACAATGAAATGTTTGTTTGGACTGAGATAGTCTTTGCTTACATGCAGGAATTCAACATTTTGATCGCAATTTTCTTTGGGTATTTTCTGGTTGTTAGCGGCGGTATTTTGTTTGTTTCCAAATGATTGCTGCGCTGTTCGACAGAGTGCCTGCGGACTTGATATGTTTTCGACAATTAGATTGCTCAATCAAGCGTTGCGAGCATTTCTCTGAAAATTGTCCTGGCTTGTTTGCTTGCTCAGGGCAGGAACTGTGTGCGTGGGTACTCTTGATTTTATTCGTGCGGCTCGGCAGTGGAAAATGTTTGAAGGGGCAGTTGCTGGACTTAACGTGCCTGCGTACCGTAAATTGAGACAAAGTCTTTGAGAGGCTGACCTGGACTTCTTTCTCAACATGACACTGTAAGAGGAGACTCTCATCTCCCTTTAGCACCAGATCAGGCCACTTGAAACCTGGAAGTCATCTCCAAGGCATCCGCGCTTGCATGTTTGTGAGACAGATACGGCACCGCTTGCAGCACGACTAGCATTTCACTTCTGACACGACGGCTTTGCCCTTGCAACTTCAGCTTTCAGTTTTCAGCATAGGGCGACGTGTGGCCAACAGGGGGCGCCATTTCAACCGTATCGCTCTCCTCTCTGATGCTGATGAGTGGTTATATCATCGTCACAAGACACTGTCCCAAAAGCTTGTAACATACTGGTTTGATGAGAAAGAAGGCTGGGACATTTATCTTCTGTCTTCTCTGCCTATTGTGACACTTTTACACGTTTACACTAGCAACCGGCAACACAAATGCAGTAATTCTTGCAAGCTTCAGGTGTTTACCATTAACACCCGCATCGCACACGCACACCAATCCATTCATTGCCTGCATATGGACACTGACAGTGCTCCAGTCTGAGTTAATTTGAACCATGTGAGCATTGTATGTGTCTCGGGCACGCAGGGTGTATTGTCATCGTTGCCATTTGCTTTTAAAATCTCTTTTATAGTTCTGATTCAGCTGGTGATAGAGAGAGGCCGTATTGACTGTCTTCTCTTGGGCATACATCATAATTTTTAATGCCAGACTGAGGGACCTATTAATTCTTTTGGGGGAGGGTTGTGACACATCGCTGTCGGCGAAATTCAGTTCTAAATTCAGTTCAAAATCTTCCAAATGTTGCGCAGTCATCCCTGTGCAACTCCCAATGTCATTCACAGTCCTCACTTATTTTCCATCAAACTCCTATTTGTTGATTGTGGCCTATCTGTTGGAGTAATGGTTGATTAAAAAGCCTCATAAAATAAAACGCCGTTGAAAACGATTCCCTAAATGCCCGACTGGACCAAGGCCTTGCTGGACGTCACTCATTGCAACACATTCCTTATTTTAGCCTTCTTTTTTTCCAATCGGTCATCAGGCTCGCAGGTAAATCTGACTTTAGACCAGTGGCGGGCCGTCAAGGCCTTCAAGGCTTTCTCTGCTGGCCTAAAATATCAGAATCACAGACTAATTAATTATATTTTGTCCATAAATTCCAAATTGTCTTTCTTTCACTACTTTTCCCCTGTTGCACAGCTTCCGGGCGTGTCTTTTTGTATTTAAGCATTTAACCAATCACGTGTCCACTATCATTTGTTACCAGGATCAGAAATCTACCTGGACACCATCACAATCAGTCCTGCGGGCCCTGGAGCATCAAATGTGTTGATCAAACCGTAGCTCTATCCAATCAGATTTCGAGTTGGCAACCCAAAACGGGCACCAACGCCTTCACCACAATCAGTTCTGCAGGCTCTGCAGCATAAAAATCAATGGTGATGAAGCAGTTGCTTTAACCAATCAAAGTTCCAGTTGGCAACCCAAAACCTGCTTGAAGGTGCTGCCAACGTCAGAGTTTTCACTAATTATGATTAGCGAGTCAGATGATATGCTAGTCACTCGCCAATCATAGTATCACTAGCATTAGGGTCAAAACAGCATACTGCCCAGAGGTAGTACACTGTATCGGTAGCGAGCTGCATAAGAAAATATATTGTGTTGATTTAATAGCGGTTTTGTCAACCCACAATAGCTGAAGGATGAGAAGAAATTGATTTGTTTGCAGATTTACTCTAAAAGCCATTTTCAAGATGGACTTTTCAAGAAAAAAATGGACATCATTAAGAAAGGTCGGTCAGTTATTTCCTGGCTAATGGTACCCGCTAGTGGACTTTTAGTAAATCATACCATATTTTTTTCAGTCTGGATTGATTGAGGCGGAGTACTACTGGAGACCTAGCGATGAAATCCATGGCCTGCCACTACTAATTTTCTTGAAGCAATCAATTCATCCAAAACGGACTGTACCGCTTGTCTACAAGCATCACAGGTTCTTTTGATTAAGTCTCAGCTTGTGGTCCATCATGACATCAACTGCGAAAAGTTGACCTACTTCTACACAGTCCGCATTATTCTGATCAATAAAATGCTCGCATCAAGAGAGCAGTTGTGGATATTAAGAGACAGATTCTCCAACTGCATTTAAAAAAAAACAAAAAACAAATTGTTAGGGTAATTCGCCATACAAACATCTCTAAACATCGCTCTGTAATCTTTGTTTACATTTTGAACTTCCTCGTATGTCATATCCTGCCTTCCTTTACACGATGTCGCATTTTTATTACGTCACATCCTGTCGCGTCATTACTATGTGCCGCATAAATACTCCTGCAGCCCGTTCATCTCTCTCTCTCGCCATGCGCTCCCTCCTCCGCGACACTACAATGCCCGTGCTCTCCAAATTAAATCAACTTTCTGTTCAAGTCCTGGCTCCCTGATGATTTAACCATCGATCTCCATCAACACCCGTCGAAGCAATGAACCAAGGGCGAACGATAAAAAATAACCCAACACAAATCAATCCAGTGAGTTTTCATCAGACTCAGATAGTCAATTGCTCATGAGTGCGTGTACAGTTCTCACTCCTCATCCTCATACATAGTGTGGGGAGGGCATGCAAGTGTTTGGTGTTAGTGTGCAAGGGGGCACGAGGTCAGACCCCTGACTGTGTGGTCAGATCTATTTCCATCGGATAAGAGCTCATTAACACACTGAATGGCAACACAGACCTGCAGATAAGAGTGTTTGTGTGTATTTGGATAATAGAGAGGGCATGTTCCTGGCAGGGTTCCTTGACACTCGACATAAGAAAATAAGATAACGTTTCTTGTCCTGTTTTCTGCAAGCTTGGCCTCCCTACTCTCAGTGTACAACGCTGTCTTGGCCGCATACACTGAAACGGTGACTGTGCAGTATACCATCACTCGCGCCTCTCGGCTCACCTCGGAGGCTCTTTCTGCTCCCCTGCTTGGAGTTGGAGACTGGGGCAAAGCCGGCTTTGGTGGGAGACTGAGACTCAGGATGGGGGCGACAACCCCCCTGATATGCATTTGTTTTTAAAGCCATCATAAATCAGGCAGGAAACAGGCCTTGAGCCAGCTAACGTTACACCACAGGAAGAATACACTGGCCATAATAAGGGTCATTAATGGCCATTTGAAAAGTGGAAATGCCGGAAATTAGATTTTATCAGGTGTTCACACTTAACATTTATTCTACTTTGACTGCTTGAAGAAAACATTTGCCTTCTGTGATTCTATTACCTTAAACTATATGCATTTTTTAAAAATTCAAACTCACTGGCCACCTTAGGTATAACGCTATAGTTTTATTCAATCCATACCAAGCGCTCGTCCAAAAACAATCCGCTTTGATTAAAAGTTGACAAGGATGAAAGAAGTTTCTCTTTACCACCACGAGCACAAGAGAATAAAGAATTGAATAAAACTAATTTGATATTAAATGGAGTTTAGGTATGAAATTCACAGATCTGACACAATTAAAAATATTGTGATGTTTACTTTTTATTCTAAAGTTGTAAAAAATGCAAAATAGGTGTTCCGCGATGAACACATTCACTGCCAGACAATGTGCAAAAATGTGTCCACTCCAGTGCCAGGGTTTTTGTCATTTTCACTCAAATTGCAGGACCCACAGAATATTGAGTTTTAGGACTACATAAACATTCAACACAGCGTAAGAAATCTTAGACTCTTCTTTCATCAGAAAAAAAGTTAATTCTTCAATTATATGGGTCTGGACTTATGAGCTTGAAATGAGGGTGGCCAAAATACAATGCAATACATACATATTGGTTTATATAGCGCTTTAACAACAGCTGAAGCTGGAACAAAGCGCTAACATGTAAAAAAGAGAACTGCTGCCCCTTGTGGAAAAGAAAAAAAAACATTGCAAGGGCCATGGCCAGCGCTTTATCAGCACCCAAGCATGAAAAAACTACAACACCCGAACAAACTTGGGGCCATGAGAGTCGTCTTCTTATCTTCACATTATTTTCCCCATTAAGAAGATGATGCTGGTACACCCGCCAAAGCAGAAGAAAAAGGGACTGTTCGAACGGTGGCGGATATTTAGTTTGGAGATGTTTCTGGTGGTGTCTGTGTCTTGAAAGTTGGCCTGCATGCAAGGGTTGTGTTTTTTCAAGGGTTGATCAAATTCTAACGAACCTGCTAACGGCAAGTGAATGATAGGGTTCCATACTTAAAACCCACGCTGTCGCCAGGAAACATCTGCAGCACATAACCGTAATTGTGGACATGGAGTTGAAGTTGTAGATATGACCCTAATGCGTTTCTTAAATTACAAAATGTATATGTTTCAGGTATAACAGTTTTCATATGGATTCAGATGCACACAAACTGCATCCAGCACTCAAAGCCCCCTGCACCTCAATCAGCCATCTTATATCTTATTAAAGTATTTAATAGTCTGGCCGACTTTCTTTTGTTTTGAAAAATAAACACTCTGACCAAAACCAGCCGCTCAGCTATCTGTGCGGGGCCTCGGTGGCCCACGAGAAACGGACAACGAAGCAAAAGGCCAAGCACCCAGCAGTGAGCGTATACACACACACACACGCACGCACGCACGCACGCGCACGCACACACACACACACACACACACACACACACACACACACACACACACACACACACACACACACACACACACACACACACACACACACACACACACACACACACACACACACACAGTGTTTCAAGTCATCTGCTGAATGCATCAATAATAATTGTAAGAATACATTTAATTTCTAAGCGCCTTTCAAAACTCTCAAGGACACTTTACAGTCACTGGATTTTTTTTTGTGCGGGTCAATATAGGGAGAATATGTTTGCTTCAATGTGGTCACATATGCATCAAATTTCTAAACCGCTTTCCTTCTGAACTGAATTAATCTTGGGCGATCCATCTGATTCAATAGTGCCAATTTATTCTTCAGGCGGCCATATTGAGGATGTGCCTTTTAATATCACCAATATTTTTTTTTTTGTCGTGCAGGTCGTTTATTATGATGACAAATAGTCAGTGGCGGACCGTCAAGGCCGGCAAAGCCTTGTGTGCTGCGCTTGTTGCGCTGCTTTCAGACATGCGTTATCGTATTCAAACATTTAACCAAGCACATTTCAGCCATCATTTGTTACCAGGGTCAGAAATCTACCTGGATACCTTCAGAATCAGTTCTGCGGGTCCTGGAGCATCAAATGTTTCGATCAAACTGTTGCTTTAACCAATCAGATTTCGAATTAGCAACCCAAAAGTGGTACCAGCGCCTTCTTGCAGGCGCTGGTAAACATCAGAGTTTTCGCAAACTATGATTGGCTACTCGCTAGTGATGAGCATACTGGCCAGAGCTACTAGCACATTGTATCGGTAGCGATCTGCAGAAGCAAATATACTGTGTTGATTTAATCGTGTTTTTGTCAACCCAAAATGGCGGAAGGAGGAGAAGAAATGGATTTAGTTGGCGATTTACTGTTGAAGCCATTTTCAAGATGTACTTTTCAAGAAAAAAATGGACTTCATTAGGAAAGGTCGGTCAGTTATTTCTTTGCTAATGGTACCCTCTAGTGGACTTGTAGTAAATCACACCACACTTGTTTCAATCTGGATTGATTCAGACGTAGCACTAGTGAAGGCCTAGCAATGAAATCTATGACCCGCCACTGCAAATATTTAATTAGTTTAGTCTTCTGTTTGTTGTTTCTTACATTGTCGCGAGGAAATTTTGAACATGAATAGTTAAGCAAAAATTTATAACCTCAAATGAACCCTGATGAACTAAACGCAACATTCGCTCGCTTCGAAAGCAAACTATTTGCCGCTCACTGGGATCGGCGCTTAATTGACCCAAGTCGGCTGGTTTTAGAGGTCTTTCCATCTTATGTTCAGTCAGCGTCTTTGTGATGGCCTCATGACCCAAACATTGAGTCAGTTATCCACTGGTAACAGAATTTTCAAACTCTTTTACAGCTAATTGGGAGCCAATGTAAATCCTTTCAGACCCGAGTAACATGTTCTTATCAGAACTTAAGCTCCAGCCCCAAGTCGTGCACTCCGTTTTGCTTCACTTGCTATATTTAATCCAGTTACGTGTAATGCAAACATCAGTCTACGCTCTGAAACTCATAGTTGATGGATGACGTTGGTTGCGGACTCTTAAATGTTTAGAGAGGGGGGATGAAAATGATGCTGTCAAGACACCTTTTGTAACGCACAAAAGAAAAACATGATGATGTCTATCACAATACATTTCCTTCAAAAAATAAAAAAAATCGCATGTGCCTCCCAATTTTACCGCTTTGCAAATGTGGAAACTATTTGGAAGTTGTCCTTAATTATCACAAGTGGCAGGTGAGAGGTTGAACAGACTTTTAATGGAGGACAAAATGAACACAACATCATAACGTCACACAATCCTCATCTTGACTGCTAAGAACTTTAAATTTGCAGCCAATCTGAGCTGTAAAAATAGTTTGTGCTCTCTTGTGTCACGCAGACAATCTTCCAACCTACCTGCAAAGTACACCGACAGTCTTTGATGTCGATTCCGTCATCTGTTAAAACGTCAAACATGGATTATCCCTCTGAGAATGCATTTCATATCCGTCTTTTGGGGATTATTTACAATGCATTTAGTGCATTAGGAATGTTGTGTGTCTGGGTCCAGCTGCATTTTTGACTTCAGATAGATTTAGCAGACAGATAAGAAGCAGGGAGGCAAAGTTGGAGCATGGGTCGTCATTCATTCTAACCTCTCTCCTGGAGCTGTGACTTTTGCGGATAGTCGTCTTTGAGAGCCATCGAGGTGGTGATCCAGATGTTCCTGTCGTGACTAAAGTCATTGCTTCTGACCCCCCACCCCCATCACGGCAGGCTTGTCACTCTGCCGGCACCTCTTTAATGAAAGTAGCTCTCATAAAACAGATGCGGAGACCTTCGAAAGAGCCCTTAGCATCACTGTTCCATATAGTTTTGCTCCAAGTAAGAGCGGGGGGCAGGGTGGCTCTCAACAAGTTAACACCACTACATGGGAAGGGGAATTAAAGGGTGGGTGTGTGTGTGTGTGGGGGGGGGGGGGGGTCCATATTTGTGTTGTAGTGTTGTACGCCTGTTTTCTTTCTGACTTTGACCTCGACACATCTCACCTCTTTTTACTGCATTTTTTCTTCAGATACCTTAAATCTTGCTGTGACATTTTTTACTTTCTCTTGTCTATTTGCAGACTGTAAACACCATCTGGTTTAAAGGACAACCGACGTCCCCGGACAAGTTGTGTCCATAATTTGTAAAATGGCTTCAAATGAGTTCTACTGAGCGTATTTTAATAAGATTCCACCGCATATAGCTATAGTTTACGTTTTAAGACTCGCGCTGAATATTCAGGAATTCTTGTTTTTGAGTTGGTGACGCGTCCGTATGTGATGTCACTAAAGGACCGCCTTTGACCGTAAAAAAGACGCATTGTAGTGGTCCTTCCATCACGTCAATGTATTTTGCTGGACTTGTTTGGTCTGGGGACCTCGTGTTGCACCCAAAAACCGCCAGAAGGCCAGAAGAGGCCGTCCAAACGCCATATAAGAAATTTATCAGCCTGTGGAAACGGAGGTGGCCACAGGAGGTCGCCATTTTGTGCATCTTTTTTTGGGTGAGAGATTTTCCCCCAATGTTGCTTCAAAATGGCACAAATATATTTTTTTAATCGATTGCAAACATGTATGCTTTCCTCTTCAGAACTATTTGAATCATATTTATAACTGGATGTGTAACAAGAAAGCATATTCTCCGAATCTGAAGCCATTGTTTTGATTCTCCAGCAATGCAAGATGTCTTGGCGTGATGTAACAAACCAGAGGGCGGGACTTTCTGAAAATGCCCAATTCGCAGCTCAATTTTTTGCAGATTTAGGACACTTAGTCATTTTTATTGGTGTTTTGCATTTGACTAAATATATCATACTGCGTGTTTTGGGTATTTTAGATGCTATAAAACGTTTTTCATGTGTCAGTTAAAAAACAAAAAAGTGATGTCGCTTGTCCTTTAAATGCTGTCTCAAAATACACACGCTGTTTGTTTTCTGCAGCACTTTTGTCACATGAAATGTCCAAATGTACATTACCTTGGCAATGTTGACCAACGTTCCTATCCTCCTTTCATCGTAATGGCCTATATAACCCTGGAGGTACTTCCAAATGAGTAAAATAGAATAAGTAGTGGTAGTAAAACCTCATGAATTAAAAAATACGTCTCGTTAAGCAAATGTGAGACTCAACGCTTGGTACTACGACTCAAAGAAATAGCATGGCCTCTGATTCAAGTGATCAGCTTATCAGCAAGCTATGTAGAGGCCTGAGACAATGACTAAATTCTGAACGTATTAAATAATTTTTGACATTTTGTTAGTTTGTGTTTTCCCATTTACATCGGTTTGCTATTATTCCCATGGCAAGTTAGAAATTGTATTCTCCAGTAAATTTTGATTAATCGTGCGGGTCATCTTAGAAAATGTTGTAAATTTGTGCACTTTTCTGTTAACATTCATTCAAATTTTCAATTGCCAATTGCAAACTGTGTTCAAAGATGCATTGGTATTAAACTTAAACTCAAATAAGTGATGTCCCCCTTCATACTGGCCTCTTCCTTAATCAGCTTCCATTGGCTCTCCTTGATGCTCGTGGAAATTGTGTTTTTTCGTGTAATCACAATCAATCACATTGAAATGTGCCAAAAATAGTCATTGCAGTCATTGCATTCAAAAGAACAGAGGTCAAAATGCATATAGTCTTTCAATCTGTTATGCAGTGTTTGAACATTGTGCAGATCTCAATGGGATCTGAGCCCGTGAGTAGAATTTAAGATGAGGGTCAGGGTCAAAATAATGACATACTTTACATGTTGCCTAAATAAACTTTTGGACAACTTTCTTGTTGTTGCTGGGACATACTATGTTCTTTGTACTACACGGTTCTTCTTGAATTTGTTTTGTATTGTGCTATTATAAAAACGTTTGGCATCATTATGTATGTCCTATAATTTTGATAGCACTCCTAAACATTTTATTTTCTTCCTTGGAGAAGAATATTGGGTAGTTGAATGCTGAGAAATGAATTTTGATCAGTGGATTCAATAAATCAGATGATTGTGTGGTGACAGGAAACCGGCCATGAAAATTTTGGCTGCGGCAGCTTTCGAACTGGATGTCATTGAATCTGTGTGGATCATGTTGTGCCTGGGGAGCGTCTGTTTTGGCCGTGCTGGGAACTGGATGCCCTGAGTTTGTTGAATGTTTCCACCTTGTGACCAGTTTTCTTCCCTTGTGTAAACATTCTATAAATTGATCTTGCAGTGAGTTTTGGGGGGAAGGGATGAAGATGGCATATGTTGTAAACAGAAGTGAGGAGCCACAGTGGGATACTGACTGGTTAAAAGAGGTCAATGATTAGCTGATTTTGTAGCCACCTCATTTCGTTTGATCATATCATAAGAACTCATCGGAAATTTCATATGTTAACTTAACATTATCTGGAAACGGAATCAAATTTGATGCTGACGATCAATTTGGTTCCGGAAGAGACGATGCACTGTTTAGACACAAAAATGAAAAACGCTGGCCTGCAGTGGAGGCCTGGAAAATACTGAAACATATTGCACAAGTTGTCCCATCTGTTTTGATTTCTTTCATATTTTCAGCTCATTCGGTTGTGCATGGGGGCCAGAGTGTTAAATTACCTCCCGCATGTCCATTTTCATCTATTTCTAAGTGAACAGCCCACCTCATCCATGAGAAAAATAATACCTGAGCGCGTTTTTGGATCCGCTGGCGGCCCGAGTATATCTGGCTCAATCTTTCCATGAAACATCATGAGCCTTTGGACAGTCTATTTGGCAGCCATCTTTTTTGGCTGGCCTCAAATGTGTCCCCACAGCCCCCGTCTGTCCTTATAGTGTATTTCCTTGCACATCTGGAGGTTTTGATGTTTGACGTTTAGCCTTCACCGCGGTGATCTAATGGTCATCCAATTAAGCAGTTGTTTGTAATTGTGTCTGGGCTGCTAGCGAATTGAGAGGTTAGTTAAAGTCAGCAAACGAACAAGAGGGTTGCTGTGGTTGGAGCATAAACGAGCATGCGCACAGAGACGGTATCAACGTTTTTCTACCGTTTCAATCCCCACACCCGTGAGTTACGCTCTTGCGGAACAGTGTTGTTTATGTATTTGGTTTTCTCCCCGCCATGTGGGCCTGATTGTGCTTGGGGCGAAGACAGAGATGGACGGGATGAGTACTGCAAACAGATTGTGTACAATGTGACTTCTTATATTACGAAATACAAGAACCCCTACCTAGCGGTGAAATACAGTACACAGCAGTCTGTTTGATTAATGGGAGCAAGCATATGATCACCACAATACAATCTTGGATACTCCCCCAGCAACTTGCAGATGATAGCATCGTTTGGATTTACAAAGTACTCTACATAGGTGAGCTTGGATAATATTGTCAAGGAATTACACGCAACTTTTCGCAAGACAAATCTAACGTGAATAATTTATGAATGCACTTAAAGCAGCAGAGTTCTGTCACAAAGATGAGCTTTTATTGGACTGGTGTTTCTATGGCTTCAGCTTATCATTTGTATCAATATGTTGCGTGTACATTACGACCTGTGCAATGTGTTTCGGTTTACACTGAAAGACCATTTGTGACTTTCTTGCACGATAAGTGAAACGTTCAAAGTCTTGTATTCGTAGAACTCTTATTGCTTCATATTTTCTGTGGAAGAAATGGCTGGATTGCAGCATCCTTCACCCTTTACAGTCTTTTTTTCGATTTTTGTTATAACGTCATTTGATGGATCGTCTGATGTTACCAAAGTATCCATTGTTTGTTCTCAGACTTGCTATTTTCTGACTCATACTGGGTTGCGTGTCTAGCACACTCTTAAAATCCATCTGGGAGATCTTTGCAAAGTGAATGAATCTCCTGTTTTTCATTGTGGATGTATTTTGCGGTGAATCGTGCGATCCCAGTATGATTGAGTGCCCGTTCTACAGCCCTGCAAAAAAAAAAACATCACAATAAGGAGCATATTGTTAAGACAATACCTATCAGACGGTGTCAATTGCGTATTTAAGATATGTTTCCCTTCACAAATCAGATGTCATTCAAAAGGCTTATTTTTGGTACTATTGAGTACCGTGGATGGTAAATGATATATCTTTGTATAGACCAAATATTTGATTTTTTTTCCTCATGTTAGTTCTCTTGAAATGTAAGTGGCTGGGAGTGGACATTCCCTATGATATTCTTGACAATAAATGGAGGTGCCTTATTCCCGATGATGTAACTGAGCGGCGATATGGTGACGTGGATGAATGAGCGACATCAGCTATCACTCACATGCTGAACTGGCGCTTTAGTGCGACTGCTACTTATTTCGATATGCAAAGTCTTCAATGGTTCCAAAGTGATCCAGTTTACACTAAGTACAGCCGTTGAATAAAAATCTTGATTTAACAGCTGAGTGACTAGCATCATACAAAGTGGCACAATAACGTGTTGTTCTGCTCATGATGAGCAGATGCAATAATGTGTAAAAGGGTTTGCTTATATTTTGCAAACAAGCTGCCATTTGAAGGAACGGGAAAAGAGCCAAGCGGGACGATGTCAAAACTCACCAAACATTTCTGACTGAACTTTGTCCAGACATTGAACAATGATTGAATGAATCATTTGGTGAGAATTTGGGTGCATGTGTGATCCAGTACAGGATATACATATTTTTTTCCCTCGTTCTGTTCAACTACCACTATGAATCATAAATTGGCAACATTAACATCAAAGAGACCAACAAGCAATCTCGATCGGTTTGATCTTTATCATATTGCTAAAAACAAAGAACTAAATAAATAGATACAAACAATTGGAATGGTCTCCTTTTCTCAGAGTTGTCCAATCTCATCCCCCTTCCAAATATTTTCTGATCACTTCCCTTTTTGACCGTCTGCTACACTTGAACTCGTACCAAGCACATTTTGAATTCTCCTGATCCTTTTGAACAAGCACATGCCATGCGGGGATGATTTTATTGGCACCAAATGCCCGCCTGCTTTATCTGTGGGAGATCTGTGCTAATCCAGTCAGGCACACGTGAAAATGTATCTGTCTGGGACTCCGGTTCATTCCTGGACAAGATCAGCTTATTAATGTCTCCCTCATTTGCATAGTAACCTTGAAAATGTGTTCACCTGTTCATGTGGCTTCATTGTGTTTCATTCCCTTTCTGTGAGATTTCTGTGTGTGTGTGTATTGCCAGGTGAAGGGAGGCAGTAAGGTGCAGGTGAGAGCGCTTTTTGTCCTCCCCAATCCATCAGATAAGATCAGAATGGAGGGGCACAGGTGGAGGCCTCCCTGAGTTGAGCCATTTTTCACCTGTACACTGTCCCTTCACCCCCGACCCCCCCTACCCTGTCCCTCCTTTCCCCTACATCGTTTCTCTCACGGCCCGTACCATTATTCTGTATTTTCCCAGTAATATCCGCATGTTTCCCACTCTTTCTCCTCATATTTTCTCTCCGCTACAGTGTTTACGGTTTTACTCCTCCCTCTCAGTCTTCCTCCTCCTCAGGAGGGTTTTGGTAAAGTGGGGTCAACCTTTCATATTTCATGCAATGTGTTTCCTCTGTTTCGCCACTGCTCTCTGACCACCTTCATGAATGCGAGCACCTCCAAAGTGACTGATTGCCTTTCATGTTTTCCCCTGAGTTGTGTCCTAGACATGACAGTAGGCCTAACATTTCAAAGTTGCCCGCCCCCAATGGGGACCTGTGTTTTTTTTCTTTTTTTTCCTGCGCATTTAAATTTTCAGGTCCGTGCGGGTCAAGAGAACCCAAAAACAGTGCAAAGCAGCTGCGCGTGTTGTCTTTCGTGACCTGCTTTAATATCATCCAGCGAAGCCGCCGTGGTGCCATTCATGGGGAGGGAACGTCGATTTTTCTTCACACCCTCCTTGAAAGTGAAAATTCATAACCTAAACAAGGAAGTGTAAGTCAAGACTCTGAGGGAATATGATCCCTGCGATGTCTTGGAATGATTGTCATGTATATTTAGCTTTGTCGAGATGGCATCACGAAGACAGCTGCACTTCTATTTTGGCTCCTTTAACCGGAGCCCTCTCTGCAAATAGTTTGCTGTGTGCGGCAGCTCACACATGGCAGAGTCATTTCAAATGTTATTACAAGGCTGAATTTCATCATCTGATAACTTGCATTAATCTCAGGCCAGTCTGGGTTCACTTTTAAAGACTGGTGTGCGTGGTGGCGTCCATCGAGTCGCTGGTCTTGTTGATCCCACTCTCTGCATCCTGTCATGATCTTTTGCTTGTACGTGTCCTTGCAACCCATTTTCACCTTTTTTTGCAAAACAGGAGACTCTTAATCTCCCCAGAGTTAAGCTTTAAAACGTAGACCTGTCCAATTGAGTATGTCCAAAACAGGATGCCAGAAACGCAAGACCGCACACCCCCTTCCCCCTTCCTGATTCCGCCTGCTCCAAAAGCACGCATCCTCACCAGCTGTATTCAAACCTCACACCGTCTCCTCTTTCCAGGATCTAAACCTCTGTCACCGCTCTCGCACTGTTTTCCAGTCATATGTGGAGTAGAAAGAGCTGGATGAGTGATGGTAAAGAATGTTCTTCTTTTCCTTTCGGCTTTTCCCTTCAGGGGTCGCCACAGCGAATCAGTGTCCTCCATCCAACCCGGTTTTGTGCATCATCTTCTCTCATACCAGCTACCTTCATGTTCTTTGACAACATCCATAAACCTCTTTGGTCTTCCTGTCGGTCTCATGCCTGGCAGCAGTTCAAGGCTCAGCATCCTTCTCCCGATATAGTCGCTCTCTTCTGTACATGGTCAAACCATCTCAGATGGTGAAGAATGTGGTGTCGATTATACAAATAAAAAGCCCCCCCCCCCCCTCATTTACTGTAATGCCCTGATGTATAGGAAAGGAGAGCCACAGTCATCTGTGACGTTTCTGCCATTTGTTGATTTTGACAAAAAGTGTGTTCCTTTGCCACAGCTTATGCTGAGACACTCACAGACTCGCCAAAGTCACGCATGCAATTTGGCTTCATCGTTTTGCTTGTGTTCTCTCTTTTTCCATCCCATCTACCTCACCTCCGCCTCATTAGCCACTCTCGTCATCTGTGTGCTCAGGAGATTCAATTCAGCAGTCAATCACCTTTTAGAACTCTGCCACCCTCTCACACTTTGCATGATTTTTGTTTTGCTATTATGCAAGTCAGAGTTGTTAAGTACACTTTGTATTTGTCAACTGAAACCTTCAAAACAAAAATAATATCAATTTCAGGACACTTTTTGATCTGCTTAAGAATGTTCTCAGTTTCAGGTTAAACCTTTTCCCAAAGCATTCATTACAGTTTTACTGAATCATTTTCACCCATCACCTCTATCCGTTTTCTGTTTGTATCCCACTTATCTTGGGGTGAGAGGTGGCCTTCAATTTGGAGCGGTCACACAGCAGAAGAACCATGCAAATGTCAAAGTTTGGTGCATCCAAAAAAGCATCCGCGAGAAAAACTGCAGTCATTTAAAAATGGGTCATGGGGCAAATCATTGAGCTACAGCATGAATTGTGGTTGACAGCCAAAAGCTTACTTCGTTTTTTTCACTTTGTATTAACCAAATGACTCGCAAACTGCAGGAAAATGTCTTGTGGCAGGGCGTCATGTAACCCTCCGCAATAACTCAAGAGCACACTTAGTTTTTCAACTCTGTCTTTCTGCACTTTATCTGGCTAGCATTAAGGATAACTTGATTGCTGCTGCGCTAACATCTGTGCGCTGTTGGATTCAATCTGTGGAGCGACTGGCATTGTTTTGGCATACGATAAGCCCTTTGGACTAACCATTCTTGTTTTTCCCATCTTGACTCGAAAGATGGAATTTCATGATGTCACTACCTGAAACAAATTTTGGGAACATGTCCATGTTCTTGAAGAATCTGTCGCATAAAAAGGATTCTGAACATTGAACATTCATGTGAAAAGAATGACCGAAGGAATGAAGCATTTTTTTGATGGAGTCATATGGATGTCAGCAGGGGATGTGGGGTTCAGTGGTGGCGGGGGTGCTGATGGTGGTGGGAGCCTCCTAGCTGGACAGGCCGATGAGGTCAAATGGCCCTCCACAAAAAACAGATCGGATGACCGTGCTTTAATGGTTTTCAAGTGTCTGTCTCTCGAGCTGTCCTTCTGCTGCTCTGTTTACAAGTCTGCTCTCTGTCAATCATCACTCACTTTGTCTGTTATGCGAAAACCCGTACGCATGGCCCAAGCCACATCCTCTCAGACCAGTAACTGATCCCAGGGTGCTGATGCACGGAAAATCCTACTGGACCCTTCGCACCCTGCCCACAACCTTTTTCAGCTACTCCCCTCAGGCAAGAGCTATGATCCATGCGCACCAAATCCAGCAGCCATTTAAACAGCTTCTTGCCCCTAGCCATTAACTCTCAGAATCAGCATCAGAATCGTTTTTATTGCCAAGTATGTATAGCACACAAGGAATTTGTCTCCGGTAGAACACGCTGCACTAGTATCATCATAATAAAAATTGAGGCACTATGCAGTAGATGTGGACCCAAATATAATATATACAGTAACCCAAATATAACTGAATAGTCCTTATTTGCAATTTTGCATAACCTGGTGGAACAGTATTCCGTTATAATCATTGTAGCTCCAGCTCTGTAATTACTTGTACTTGATTCTTTTTACATTTTCTCACACTTATTGCTGAGAGGTACCATTTGCGCGAAGGAATTCGCTTAGATTAGATTTGCCTTTATTAATGTCCTCCATACTTATTTGTCATGTCTTGTCTTTTTTATGATGATACTAGTGCAGCGTGTTCTACCGAAGAAGAATTACTTGTGTGTTCTACACACTTGGCTAATAAATATGATTCTTATTCTAATTCTGAATGAATTGCAATTCATCCAATACAAAATGTACATGAAACAAGATGCTCGCATGGTGGCAAAACACAAATTCTGGCTCAGGCCCAGAGAACCCAGCGAACTGTCTGCACTTCAAGCTTTTACGAGGAGAATGTCTCTGGGTAGGAAATGATGAATGGCAAAACATTGAACATATGGATTTTTTTAAACACCGCGCCGCCAACTTTCTCTTGCTGCTCATAATTGAGCATGTGGTACTGTATTGGCTTCTTCAGTGTCATAGTTGTGCAATTTTATACAGTGTTGTGGTAAAACACTGGGGTTCTCTTTGGTGATTAAGGGACTGCGTAGTCTTGTTTTCCTGCAAGTGCAGCCCATATGTGCAGGCTGTTGCGACGCTAACTTTGGAATAACAATAAGGAAAGATTTCTTTGTCCCACAATGGAGACATTTTCAATCTAACTGTACACAGTAAATAATGCAATAATAAATATTGAACATATAGACACATGCATATATGCAACTGCTCAGATGCCGCATAAGGTGGTGAGAATGTGTACAAGTGTCATCTCCCAGAAGTCATCTTCAGAGATGCAGCAAAAATATGTATTTGAATGAAAGGAAGGAGTAGTTTTTCAGCTACTCATATGCAATCATAGCATTACATTTTGGTCATAGACATGGTGGACTTTTACTTCATGTCATTGGTTGACCATAGAGTCAAGATCACCATTCCCTTTGTTTTTCTTTTGATTTACAATTCGTTGAATGAGTGAGGACAGAGAACCTCTGCTAGTTGCAGCAGTGGCACCTTGAGATGAGCATGAGTTGCAGTTTCAGGTTCATTTTGGAATCTTGCTGTTCATATATAGTTTGTGGATTTCTTTTGGAATCCACACTTTCACGCTGGTACACTCCTCGTCAGGGCTTTTTAAGCACATTGCAAACATTTATTATTTCAATTTGGACTCAAACTATTCTTTGGACAAGGAAGTTCATATTATCATAGATGGTGTTTAGACATCATTGTGTAGGCATGCGATAAATAGATGAAAAGGTTTCTTCAGCCGTCATCTGTACTTCTTGGAATGTGTCGGACGTTTCGCTTCTCATCCAAGAGGCTTCATCAGTGAACTAAGTTCTTCACTAAATCGCCATGGTGGTGTGAGGTTTAATTTGGATCATGCTTACAACACACTTCTTAGATCGTTACCACGTCCGCTTAGTGGGAAGGAGTGTAATCTAAGGGCCTCTGCTTTTACCATCTCTCATGTGACAAAACAGCTTACCTTTCACTGCCACCCATGCGCCCCCCTCTTTTTTCCTTTTTATGTATTTGCTTTTTTTTTTTAATGTCAACTCCCTGACAGTGGGAGGAGTAGATCGCTGACACATCTGTTGCTGAGGACAGGAACATAAAACCCAGAGGATGAAACAAGGCATGAGTTTGCAGAGTGGACCGCAACTTAAGAGTGGCACTCTAAAAGTGGCGGGCAGGTCTGTCAAATAATGTGCTGCCAGCCTAATTAGGCTATTATGTTCAAGTCTTTTGCAACTGCAAACATCTTGACTGAATCACAGAGAGAACAGCATGCAAGATCTGCTAAATTGGAAGTGACTTGGAGGTTTTGGCTGAGCCGCGCTTGAGTTTGCTCAGTTAAACTGAGGAGTTACATCTGAGGTTTCAAGAGGATAACAGAAAAACACCCACAATTGGGATTTTAGCAATCAATATAGAGCCAAAGAATGCCAGAGACTACATTTCTCATAGACCGCAGCAGAGAAAAAAGATGAAAATTTATTGTTTTAAATCATTGTGTCCATTTATGCTTATTAAATTTAAAACGGAATGATCAATGAAGGTCTGTATTGCATAAACCCCGCTACAGCCATCAGGCTATGATACAGATGCTCAGCAAAAATGACTCATCATGTAGACAAGCACAAGAAGTTGCGCCATGTTGAACATGTTCAAAAACTATTTACTGGAGTGAAGGGGTAAGTCACATTTCAACTTCTCTTCACAAAAAAATGAGCTGAAAACTTTGAAGGAATGAAGATGAGTTGAGCAAAATAGGAGAACAGGAGTCATAGTCCATAATCAGTCAGGACAATAGAAGTAGAGGAAATATGTGTCTTGTACCACCCGCTCCCCTCTCCCAAAAAATGGCAAATCCACATATTAATGTAGATTTGGCATTTTTTGGGAGATGAAGAGATGAAGAAAAATATTTCCTCTACGGCAGTAGATCACTAATTACAACTTTGCACTATTCGCATTGTTTTTTTGGAATGCATTTTTATTTTTAATTTCCGTGGAACATATATATTGAAGGTGTATCTGTGTGTTTTTTTTGTCAAATTTTGGCTGGTTTACCATTTTTCCCCCTTCCCTCTCCAATGCAATTTAGTGGCCGTTTATTACAATACAATACAATACAATACAATACAATACAATACAATACAATACAATACATTTTGATTTATATAGCGCTTTAACCGCTGAATGCACAACTATCATATATAAGAAATAAAGCAGTCACAAAGATAGTAGAAAGCAGTTCACTCTCTATCACATGCAAATAGTTATGTTCCACTGTCTACCTTAAAGTTGTCATCTTACCATTTGCTACTAATCAGCAGGCATCTTAGTTCCAACTACCATAGTTCGTATGGGACTATACTGCTCTGTAATGTAACGTGAGTAGGCTGAATGATATTTTGTGGCTTTGGAACGGCATGCAAAACAAGCATTGTATTTGAAGAACGTAAACATTTTGAGTGAGTTTATTTATCTGCAATGTGCACAAAATTAGTTCTTGCGGTTAATGTTTGTTTGCCATCTGGCAATTTTGTGCATGAGGGCATTTGGGCCATTGAGTATGTGGTTATTTTGTAGTTTAAATACTTTCTTGTTCAATCGTGAATCGTGTGCTCTTTGTACATGAATTAAGATTTGGATTGGATTTAACCTTTTTTAGTCTCGCGGTGGAGAAATTTAATTTCACAGCAGCAAAGTTATCAAAGGCAGATGAAAGGAAAGAAAAAAGTAGAAAAAAAAACAAATATACAGGAGCTGCTGGAAAGGCAGCCACTTTCGTGGTGCCATCTTGAAGTCAAAAGAACAAAAAACAAGAAAAATAAGATGTTGTTTTATGTCGATGCAGGAAGAGCGCACATTGTGCATGTGTCCATGTATATTTGTCCGTATTTAATTTGGTTAGGGAGCCTTTGGTCCTATATTTGGTCTCCCAAGAGCCATGATGGACAACTGCGGGATTTAAGTTGCTCATGCATGACTGACATAGGGAGCTTTACCGCGGGCGAAGAGCATTGGATTGGATTTTCCTTTATTAGTGTCACAGTGGAGAAATTTACATTTCACAGCAGCAAAGTGATGAAAGGAATGAAAAACAAAATACATGAGCTGCTGGAAAGGCAGCCACTCTCGCGGCGCCATCTTGAAATCAGAAGAACCAAAAAAACTTAAATAACAACAAATATGACAACACAGAGACATAGTCATTCCTTACTATTAACTGCTATTAACTGGCACTACCCAGATTTCTGACAGGCCCCATTGTAGCGAGATGCCTGTAGTTTGTGAGTTCACTTTTAGACTAAGCCTTTTTCCAACATGGATGTATATTCCAGCTAGTTAAGATTAATTAAACAGCATGTTGTAAAATAAACAAGCAAGGACATCAACAATGCAACGGTTGCAAGGCTTGAGCACTCACCACATTCAAATTGTAAAGGCATCTGGGATAACCTAGGTCAGTGGTTCTTAACCTGGTTTTGATTGAACCTTTGGGGTTCGGAGAGTCGATCTCAGGGATTCGACGGAGCTTCAGCCATTGAGGTTAAGCCACATGTGACTCAACATGTTAATGAGTTATGACACACCTGCTTGGGCGTCACTGGCTGTAGATGATCACGTGTCATTGCTTGTCCTATCAGTGAAGTGCGAAATGTAGTTTCTTCCATAGTCGACGTAATTTTGTGCATAATTAAAAAAAAACTTATGTCTTGAAATTGTATTTACTGTTTTCTGGTTTTCATAAATGTCTTGAATTTGTAAAAAAACAAACATATTTTTTACTAATGGAGATTTCGATGAATATGAACTGTTTGGGTTGAGTACCTCAAAGGTTAACTCATTCGCTGCCAATTGAAAAGTGTGACGTTGAGCACCATTCCCGAATGTGTTCAGGTTTTGGTTTTTCTTCCTTGGGGTGGGTTGCCAATATAGTGCTGGTCAGACATCTGTCAAAATTTTCCATGAGGGGTCAGCATTTGCCTTTTGTCAATGCTAGCTCTTTGTTGCAGCTTCAGGTGTTGTTAAAGGACAACCGACGCCTCTGGACAAGTTGTTTCCATAATTTGTAAAATCACTTCAAATGATTTCTACTGAGCGTATTTTACAAAGATTCCACCGTATATAGCTATATTCTCCGTTTTAAGACTCACGCTGAATATTCAGGTAGTCTTGTTTTTGAGTTGGTGACGATACCTACCGTGACGTCACGTTAGGTACTGTCACTGACCGAGAAAGTGACACACAATGCATTTTTGGGTACTTTGTTTGGTCTGAAAACTTCGTGTTGGCGAAATTAGAAGGAAAACACATAAATAACGCGATGGTGAATCGTTGTGTGTTGCACCAAGACTACTATTTGATACGAGCTGACACAAATTTCCAGCAGACAAATCAGCCCATATCCAACAGAGCTTGGGCGCCATCTTGTGGATTTTATGGGACGCTACATTTCAGTCCAGATGCCTCAAAATGACACGGAATAACTTCTTTAATCGATTGCAAACATTTATGCTTTCCTCTTCAGAACTATTTGAATCATATTCACAACTGGATGAGTAACAAGAAAGCATCTTCTCCGAATCTGAAGCCATTGTTTTGATTTTCGAGCAAGGCAAGACATCTTGGCGTGACGTCATGAACAAGGGGGCGGGACCTCCGGGATTTCCGGTTTCATTTTGAAGTAGTCTTTTGGACACTTCAAGTCATTTTTATTGGTGTTTTTCATTTGCCGAAAAATATCACCCTGTGTTTTTTTGGGTATTTTAGATGCCATAAAACGTTTATTTGATGTCAGTTAGGAAACAAAAAATGGTGTCGGTTGTCCTTTAAAGCACTTTATAAATCAATGCCTGTATTGTATTTTGTACAGCCTCCCTCATTTCAAGCTCAGATACCTCCAGACCCATTAATTTAGGAATTAACTCTTGTTTCTGATGAAAAAAGAGACTATGGTTTCTAACACTGTATTGAATGTTTATGCAGTCCTAAAACTCAATATTTTGTTGGTCCTGCAATTTGAGTGAAAATGACAAAAACCTTGGACACGTCTGGCAGTGAATGAGTTAACCGACTGAATTCGAAATTAGTCCTGATGAATATTTTACAATACAGTTATAGTGAAAAGGCTTCCAAAGGTCAAGAAAGTTAAAAAAAATGAGCTTGGCACCCTATACACGTTTGTCAACATCAAGTGCACGCATACTCGAAAAAAGATTGATAGTTAACCAAGGCCTGTCTTCACTGACCAACGCTAGGATTTTACACCCAAGAATCATGTTCTGCTCTTCCCTTTGGGTAGTTGCAGTCAAATCCCCCAAAATATTTCTCCTTCTCCACCGTGTGAGGGCATGTGAGACAAACAGCATGCTGTTTAGCTTTCTCCCCAAATTCCTCAGATTGTTTGTTGTTGGATCTCACTGGAGGGATGAGTGCAGCATGGTCAGCTTGCGATTGTCTGGGGGTCTTCTCTTTTGTCAGACAAGAGTCTTTCCTGTGCGTTCCTGCGTGTGTCCGTTCGTCCGTGAGCTTGTGAAGGAGGGGAGGGGGGAGTAAATACTGTAATGATCAAGTCCAGAGACCAGAGATGGTGAGAAAGATCATCACCTCAGCCAAGAGACAGAGAGCTGGGAACAGATGCATCGGCGGGTGTAGCAGGAGGATATGCAGAAAGCCAGAATGATGGACAGCTGGAGGTGTGAAATGAAAACAGCAGAGAGGAGGCGGGCCCTGACAGCAATCAGCAGGGTTGTGACCCCTGACAGGTGTGGTGAATGGATATCACAGCATGGGGTACAAGTGTAGACAATGGATCGCATATCAACCTGTGCGTGGGCGAGTGCGTGTGAGGCCATGCAGCCTTGATGGCATTTGTACAATGTAATAAATCCCCTAATTCATACAATTTGCATGACCGTATAAATATCACGCACTGATTTCTATTCACCCCACTATGGCCATTCACACTATTAATAAGGGATAATTAGTTTTTGTCATTTTTTTATTTAAATAGTCCAAAATGCTTGTAATTTTACCTTTTCAATTGTAATCTGTTTTGTAATTCTCCATGAAAGCAGACTGATAATCTTTAAATCAAAATATTTATGTATACCTATATGATATGTACAGTATATGGATGACTGTATATGGTAGCGGTCCATGCTAACCGCTTTGTTACAGCTTCAGCTGTTGTTAAAGCGCTACAAAGTGTCCTTGAGAGTTTTGAAAGGCGCTTATAAATGAAATATATTATACAAATAAATATGTATTGTGTTGTGTTGTGTTGTAATATAAAGTCTTTGCTTTCACCAGGAAAAACAATTATGAAAATGTTTGCCCTGTTTTATGGCATGAACCAAACCAGAATCAAACTGAATCAAAATTAGTGATTGTTGTTGTTTTCTGCACTGTTAATTCAATATCCAGTATCCAGATATGGGATGCAAATGCTATTTATTAATCCGCTTATTTTGATGTGGAAAGGAATTTATTGAGTGATATTTATTCAAGGATAATGGAAGCCATACCACTGTGCGGTGCATGAATCCACTTTTCTGAATTAATAAGCCTTTTATGTGGTGTCTCATTGAGATGATTCCACACCACTTATTGGGCAAAGACAATGTGGTGATCGCATTTGCGCCCACATAGCATGCAAAATGCAGTGATCAAGTTCACTGAACTACACACACACTTGTACCACATAAAAGCAATTATTTGACTCCTAGGTAACAGCAAGGTATTTTCCAAGGCGTAAAAATCAAGCCTCAAGGTTTCAACAACTGCATTTCAGATGTACTGCGGAACACATCGGAGAACACAAAGAACTTGCAAAGCTTGATTTGACTTCAAATAGCGAAGGTCTCATTGCACACCAATGACCCTTTGACACCTCACCCCAATAATTTAGCTCCTGCTGCACGATCTGTTCGGAAACCCTCATTTACTCCCCGCTTTGAGCTTTTATACCACCTGATCTTCGAATGAGCGAGCGACAAACTCCCACTATCAATCTGCTTCTTCAGAGAGCAATGTGCAGTGATACTTTGAATATGACATCGCAAAGGCCAAATGAGAATCACATGTGGCTCCCATATATTTTCCCTCAATAAGAGCAAGTGAAGAAAAGGGAGGATTAAGGTTCGAAAGGGCTTCCGAGTCACGCCAGATCTTGCGGTTTGCAGACTGTGTGTATTTGTGTGTGGCACAGAAGGTTCTGGCAGCTCTTCAGTGATGGAGGCCAGGATGCCTGGCACCATTGGGAATACAGGGAATGTGTCCTTTCACACTGACCTGCATTTTTCTGTGTGTTTGGAATGTGTGTGTGAAAGATAATTGTGAAACGTAAGAGAGTATGCGAGTGACCTTGAGGACTCTAATAGAGTCTTCTCATGTTCCTTCGTAGGCTTGCCAATACCGGTAGCCTTTGATGAATGATTTTGTAGTACGGATCACCAAAAGTGCAGTAAAACGGATGGCTCTATAAACTAAGGTCTTTCCACACTTCATGCATGACGGCAGTTGAGACGCTGGCTATTTATTCCTCCTCAGAGCTTTATCTACCCGGAAACATAGAGCAGAATCAATAATTGTTTCACAATTAGGACCTTATACTTTAATCGTTCCATCATATTAAAAATCTGACAACTTTATTGGTTTGGTTTTGTTTCGCTCACATGAAGGCCGTAAACCTTTTTGGAAATATTAATCGTCTGAATAGAAGTCGATCAATAAGATTTATGGGACACTAATAATTATGGGTTTGGATTTGGGGAGCTATTTGCCCCCACGATAAACCGAGCAGTCAGTGATCCCGAAGAAACGCAGCCCTTGTGGTTAGTATCTGTCATGCTTTTGTCACAGGCTGCCTGATTGATTGTTTGAGCTTTCCAATTGGATATCCCTAATTTATTAAAGGACCAAGCATGCATAATCCAACCGGACACAAAAGTGGCAAAGAGATGACCGCTGTGCAGAGAGAGCTCGCTGTGACACATTGGTCACTTTTAGGAACACTAAAGCCCAGGCGTGTCTTGCTCTGGAGGAATCAAGGCCCTGTTTCGAGAAGCGTTGGAATGCTTTGGCACGTTGTTGTCCCGCCGGTACGGTGATGGCGGTGTCATGTTAAAGTGGATCCTGAGTTACTTGCATTCCTTTCATCCCCTCCCAATCCTGCGAGGTCAAAAGCATACCAACAAGCCCACGACTGGAATCAGATCGCTGCATCACGGCCACTGTGACTGTGCCATTGGTTTCCCGATTTCTGCGCCCACAAACGTGCATTAGCTGGGAGGAACGCAGTGACCTTGAACCAACAGAACCTTCCGTTTTCAATAAACAAGCGGCCAAGCTGCTCGGCCACTTGCCTTCAAATAAAATCCACGGAATGACTTAGGGGGTGTCTTCATCTTGGGACTACAATTATCGTGCATACAACTCCTCTGGTACTTTTACATGCGAATGACAAAAAAAAAAAACACTGAACATTCAAACTGAACATTTTCAGGCAGCTTTAATTTTCAAGCATGATCACAAAATGAATTAAACTCCTCAGGATATGTACCCACCGTTTATTTGATCATGCACCTAGCTTTTAGAATACAAGCAGGCCAGTTTATGAAGCTGTGCTGGTAAGACTGTTCCAATGAAAGGGTGCCGCTTTGCAAGGTATGGAAGGCAGAATTTGGAAGCTGGATCACTTTGCGTGCACTTGACTGTCATTGTTATTACATCTGCTCTGCTGCAGAATGCATGGTCCCTAATCGACTGAAATTTTCCCCAAGATTGGGGATAAACATGCACTCTGTGTGGTCAGCTGTTTCTTGATTAACTAAAATTACTCGGTTTCCTTTTGGGGAGGTTTCTGTCACTGTGTTGCAGGTTATTACACATTAACACAAACTCAAAATGATACTTTATACTGCTATTCATTGTCTTTTGTCTTTAAATCGTGGTGCCAAGTTGGTTGAAATTACAATGGAAGAAATGAGTTTCCATGGTTGGTTTTCTCTGTCTGCGCCCTGTGATTGAGTGACCCGAGACTGACTGTGACTCACTCCTTACCCTGAATGAGATAAATGGGAAAGAAAATGGATGGATTGTAATGGATTGCTTCCATTCTGGTGTTAAAGCCCAAAAGTAAAATGAATAATAATAATGTACTTAATTCTATTTTTTTATCAACATTTCTCCTGACAGTAGATTTGACATTGGAAATTATCTTGAAAAGGTTTGGCGAAAAGAAAAACGCGAGCAATGAAATATGGATTGGAATACTTGACCTCATCTTCTGTAACTATCAGATCAAATAACCCTTGGAATTCTCACAACTGAGAGTGCTGAAAATTAATGGTGACACGTACAAGTCGTATGTCATTCTGTCACTTTGTGTGGACTGCACGGGATTGCGGTTCAGTTGACATCACAAAGGAACAGACACCATCTTAATGTCCTTTTCAATGTGAGTTGGTAAAATAGGCGTTGACAGCCGGGGCATCTCTAGAGTTTGTTCATGGTCTGCACCCTCAAAGTTTGAGTATTTAAAAGCAAAAACTAAATGATTGTCAACATCCATTCATCCATTTTCTGATCCGTTTTACCCTCACTAGGGGTGCGGGGTGCGAGGAGGGGAGCAGGTGCTGGAGCCTTTCCCAGCTGTGTTCAGAACACCCTAAACTGGTTGCCAGCCAATCACAGGGCACAAAGGGGCCCACACTCGCACCTCGGGACGATTTTGAGTGTTCAATCAGCCTGCCATGCATGGTTTTGGAATGTGGGAGGAAATCGGAGGACCAAGAGAAAAGCCACAAAGGCCAGGGGGAGAACATGCAAACTCCACACTGGAAAGCCAGAACCTGGATCAAACCCACAACCTCTGCACTGTGAGGTCGACGTACTAACCACTCATTCACCGTGCCACCCCGGCATCAAAATGTCTTTATTTTTCCAAATTCCGACAAGCCTCATTAATCTTCACAACTGTTATGGCGATTATTTCATTGACAATAATAGGCCAATGGAGATTGCTCTTGCTGAGCTTCATTTTGTGAACTTCGTGATATATCGGATACAAAGAATCAACAATGATAAGGCTTTGATTAAGGCATTGGCAAGTTCATGCTCCTGATTTGTTTAAATTGCTGTGTCGTTAAGAACAAGACAAATCAAGTGCCATGATATGACATGATTTCTTGTCGTTCAATATGTAGCCTCGTCCAAATACAATGAGCAAGACTGGTGAACTTGATGTTGTCTGGATATGTTTTGAAATAAACTTATTCTTAAATGTTGCTCCAAGATGTGCCCAGACCGCTTCAATAGTATTCAATACAATCCTGTTGTTTTCAGTTGAACATTTTGCAGCAAATGTGCTTTGGACTGATTTTGTAAGATTACACTTGAACAGCGCATGTGTTTTCTGAAGGAAATCACAAATTATTACCCATGTGTGGCTCGGCGTGTGTGCCGACGGTGGTTTGGCGTGTTGTCACTCTCTGATGACTATCGCTGTGATTGGAAGTGCTATTAGTTCCAGCAGCGCTTGAAAAGACCTGGAGCAAAACATGTTTATCTTTGGACACACGGTGGCGGCACACATGTACGCAAATAATTGAGTGTGAAAATGCGCCATGCAAACAATTTAAGCTTTGAGACATGTATGCTTGTCTCCACTTTGCTGTGCAGACCGTCTCTTTTGGCTGCGCACCAGATTAACGTTGCATCCATTTTATAAAGGACACAACTTCCTGTGTCACCGCCGTGAGAAGACGTTTCTCAGGTATTTTTTTTCCGCATCAGTGCTGTGTAATGTGTGCAAGGCCATGGATAGGTTAGGTTTGTATACTTCTTTGCAGATGTTTGCAGGGTAAACAGTGGTTCTCAAGTGGGACATCAAATGAAACATCTTCTTGGGTGCTTTTAACAAATGATTAATTGGCGCAGAGTGTGTATGACATTAGAGTATCTTCCCACAATCTACCCTTACATCAGGCCTGAATATGCTGTGCTATGCCTCATCTCTCTTTGAGCTTTTACATGGCGGTGGCTTCAAAGTTGAACACCGGTCTTTCAGGGATTCTGGTTGACCTATGTTTTGTTGGGGTTCAAGTAATTTTGCCAGAGGGAATAATGAAAAGAAAAAAAAACAAATATGGTCACAATTGTAAAACCTTTATTCCCTGAACAGGGAACATGCTGAGTATTATTTATTATAAGAGAAGCACCTTTGTGTTTAAAACATGAACCACTCTTAACTTTAATGAAAATGAAGTGGTCAATGGGTGTAAATTCTAAATTAAATGATGAGTAGCTTTGATTTTAAAAAACAGTCTATGCCTCATGTGATTGACTGACAGTAGTGCCTGAAATTATGGAGTTGGCGCCTCCCCCCAGCCACAAGAGCGTCCACACTTCTGGAAACACTTTGTGAAGGATTTTGGAGTGTCTCTGTGGGAATATTTGTCCAGTCATGCAGAAAAACATTTGTGAAGTCTTAGGCAAAACTGAGTGACAGCTTTCTGCCTCACAACACGTCTCCCAGTTCTGTGGTCCCCAAACGTTTTACCCCACCACAGACCGACGTTGCTTTGTTGCAACAGAAAAGGGCCTTCATTCAGGACAGAATTGCCCAACAGGTCGCAAGCCAAACCCCGCCTCATACAAAAACCATTTGTCTCAACAATATTGTATAATGATTTTGTCATAGATAATACTATCAGGTCAGACTGAAAATGTTGACACCCCCCCCCCAGAAAAAATTACAAAAGATATATATTCATATCACCACATATACATATTTTTAATTGAAACTTAAAGCACAACCAACATCATTTTTTTGTTTCCTATCTGACACCAGAAAAACATTTTATAGCATCTAAAATACCTAAAACACGCAGGCTGATATTTTTAGTCAAATGCAAAACACCAATAAAAATGACTTAAAGTGTCCCAAAACTGCCACAAATCAAAACTGGGGAGATTCAGAAAGTCCCGCCCCCTTGTTCATGACGTCACTTTGGGTCACAAACTGCCTTGCTTCAGAATCAGAACAATGGCTTTAAAGACTTCAGATTCGGAGAATATGCTTTCTTGTTACTCATCCAGTTATGAATATGATTCAAATAGTTCTGAAGAGGAAAGCATAAATGTTTGCAATTGATTAAAGAAGTCCTTCCATATCAATTCGAGCCGTCTGCAAGCGAGGAAACCGGTGAAGATCTGGACTCCGATGTAGCGCCCAGAAAATGCACGAGCTGCGTTTCGTCCAGTATATGAAACCGCTCGTAAAGCCGCCTGCGATTGGTTAAAATTGTTGGTGGAAGACAGAGGGGTGGGTTTTACCCACACACACAAAGGAGACGCCAAAATTCGAACAAACACACGAACATCAGATGTTGAGACGAGAGAGAAAGCTCCGACAGCGCTACAGACTAAAAAATGACATGGTGGAAAGTGGATGTTTGTTCGACCTGTTTGCTCCACTAATACGGCGATTGCTCTCTTTCACCAGGTGAGCTCACAGTTAGCATGCAGTGTGACTAAATGAGTAAACATGCATCAAACATCCGCTATCCAAGCACCGAATCACTAACTATGGTTAGCTTCCTCGTTCGCCTCCGCTGGTGCTCAACTGCTCTGCTCCGTTGGAAATGGGCTGATTTGTTCGCTGGGAATTTGTGTATACTTACACCTTCTTTATGTGTGTTACCGCAATTGGCTGTGACACAACAATTCACCATCGCGTTATTTATGTAGTTTTCCTTCTAATTTTGCGATTAACACAGTGTTTTCAAATGGAAAAAAGTACACAAAATACATTGTGTGTCGCTTTCTCGGTCAGGGGCGTACCAAATGTGACGTCACTTTGGGCATCGTCATCAACTCGAAAACAAGACTTCATGAATATTCAGCGCAAGGCTTAAAACGTATAATATATCTATATGCGCTGGAATCTTTGTAAAATGCGCTCAGTAGAAGTCATTTGAAGTGATTTTACAAATTATGGATGCAACTTGTCCGGAAGTCTCAGTTGTCCTTTAAAGACGCTCTTTCAACTTTTGCCTGGGACGCGCGCAGCCTGCTCTCCATTGCCTCATCTGTTTCCATTATTGTCAATAAATCAACGTCAATAAAAGGGAAGGCTCATAATTGCAGTTCCTTGGAGACTATCAGACCCCGGCGTATGCGTGATTGACCGATCGTCAGGGCCCCGTCTTTCGTCGGCGTGACCTCAACTCAAACCGTCAGACGTGCAAAAGCTGAACATTGTGCTGTGAAGACAGATGCGTGCCACTTCTCATCATCTTTGTCTGCGTAACATGACCTCACATCTGGCTTGAAGGGAAGCAGCATGGGGTAAAGTGCGTGCGTGCCTGCGTATCTACGTGCACGAACGTAGGGGTGGTAGAGGTTGAATCCCTGCCGTGCGGTTTCGAAGACTTCACTTATTAGATTAGCGCAACGTAAATGCATCGCTGACATTGCAAATTCTGATGCGTGATCCTTATTATTCAGGATTACTTCCCGCTTGATCCACTCAAAATTCCTGCTTGGAAGTATTCATCCACGTTCTTGTTCAGCTATAATTGGTGGCCGATGTCAAATTGGTCGAAGTCTGGTGACCTTTTGCGCCCGGTCGCTGAGGGAAAGTTCATTACCAGAATTGGAAACGTTAGCTGTGTGCAAGGGCCCACACACAAACACTGTCAGTGAGACCAGGTGCTTCTTAACCATTCAGTGAAGAATTGGAAAGAACGGCACCCTTGTCTGTACAAGCGATGTTGAAGCAATTCATTGGTATCATTAAACCTTGTTTGACAGGATGATACGTACCTTTCCAAAGCATGCACACAAATGGTTCGACATTTGTCCACTTGTGAGGGGGAGGGTGCAAGGAGCTGAGGAGGGGGGGTTAATAGACCGTGAGAGTGGTGATGGGAAACACCCAAATTGCTCCACTCTCAACAGAGGGAAATTCTTTTAATGTGTCTGACATAAGCACATTAGTCAAGAGAGACCTGTGTATGTAGTTTACACTGAAGTGAGTTATACACACTGGATGATGGCATTTTTTAGTCAATTCCTCAATCTTTTCCATGTTTTCAGTCAGTGTTCCCAGCTGTAGTTGTCCTTTGTTGCTACTTTCCTCAGGGACACACCAATTAGGTACACCTGCACAAGCCAGATAATCTCAAAAATATTGTTAAAAGATAATGATTAGATTTGACCACGGCAAAATTCTAATAAAGAACAGAATGTGGAGATCTGGTAAAGAAGGAAACGAAGCCAAGTCATGTCTCTCTTAAAGCTCCATCTTAAACCGACTCTCATCTTTACAGTACATAACAAGCAATAAACTACTGCCCTTCATCCATCCATTTTCTGCACCACTTGTGTTCATAGGGGCCGTGGGTGACCAGAAGCCATCCTAGCTGCCAGGGTCAGGGGGTGGGTTGCATCCATCTTTGGTTACCACCAGTCAATCACAGCTCCAAATGACACAAAGATAAGCCTTGCTTCGTTTGGACGTGACTAATTTATGTCGTACCTCAGGATACAGGACTGTATTCTGACTGTTCAAGAATTAGAATCATCATCGTCCAGTCTGTAAAAATCATAAATCACATGTCAACCTTAGCGCTGTCTTGATGCAACACTGTTCCCATCCACGCCTACCCAGAGTGGAACTTCTGATATCTTTTTTTCTGATTTTCCAAATCTCCACCTTCATCCTCCCCAGAGGCCAGCCCCGACAGGTCAGTCCAATCTGCTCACTCTGGGACAAGCTGTGCTTCCTGGTGGTGATAAGTGACCGGACAGGGACAGAGTGGGAAGAGTCCACAGGGAACAACCAACCCTAGGGAGACCATAGGGGTGTCAAAGGTCACGAGGCGAAAACCGATGAGGTTCAGCCGCCCAGATGGCGCAAAGCGGGAACTGGAGGCGCAGCCGATTTTGCGGTCTTTTTCCCATCGGACGCTAATGAAGCCCTGTGCTCGCTCACTTATATCATAATAATCAAGGAGGAGAGTGGTCTGGCCGAGGCAATTAAGAAGTTTGTTTTCTGAACATCTGCTCGAAGGGGCCGACACGTTGCTCATTAATCTTTTGTGGTGCGAAAGGTGAAAAATTACCATTAACATGCTTATCGGTCCCCACACTTTGAGAGGCTGTTTATTTACCATGAAACTCGAGCTACCAGGGCCTTAACTCATATTAAACTGTGTCATTGCTGCTTTTATATTTAGCTGAGAACTTCCCTTGAGTTGTTATAATCAAAGGTTCGACAAATTGGCTAAATAAGTGTACCAGAGACATATTATGATGAGATTAAATGAATATTTGTGGATAATATGCACAGCCACGGACAAAAACTTACCTGGAGAAGCACAGCTTCCAGAAAGCATAAAAAGAATGATCTGTTCAAGGAGAAACAAAAAACTAAATAGGATGGAATTTGAGTCTTGATGTAATTGAACATCTTTTGATACATTTATGCAAAGTAGCAATTCCCTTGTCTGCCTTTGTTGACTCATAAAAATACAATTGAAGACTTCCTGTTTGTTGGGAAATGGTTGTACGTGATAAGATCTGATGGCATTAATATGGCAAAAACAAAGCAGCGTGTAGTGGTTTTCAGCAGATGAGAGTCTCTGAGGTTATAGTTTGCTTCCAAGGAGAAGTTCTTTTTTTGTCCTCAAAGTCCCCTTGTTATATTCTTTATGCCTTTCCACTTGAAGTTCTCCGCTCACCCGCATCAGTCTCGGTACATGAGACAATTTAGTCCTGAGTTTCTCTAATTTTTTTTCCTGAGCTATAAAGCATTAGAGTATGCAAGCAAATTATGTACTGAAACAAACGGCTCTTATTTATTCAATCTTTTATTGGGTTAAAATTAAATTTCTCTTGACAGCGTTTCAAAATTTTGTGTGCTTTTTTTGTGTGGGTGTGTTGGGTTAGGTTGCTCATTTCACTTCCATCATATAGAAAATGCTGCTGGTCAGAGTTTTACTGGAACCTTGCGGGATTTTGCCATGAACATTTTCAGTCCTTCATCCTACGTTTTATATTTTCATCGCTTATTCCACACCGCATGCTCTCTGTCGGTGTATGTGCTTTGTATATCAATGCCCAATTTATGTTGCAATTTAGTGGGCGGCCATCTCCTTTAGTGGAAACATATTTCACATTATATTCGTGTTGAGGTCAAATGCGCTCTGGCTTTCTTCAATCGAAGTTTGGGAGGACAGAACTGTTGTGCAGAAAGCAAGAGCCCTTCTACGGAATGATTGAAGTGGTGATGGTCAAAGCACATAGCAGATTTTATGTTTTGATGTATTTGATAGGGAAAGCTCCTTGAAGACCTCAAACTATGCAAGTGCACGTTCTTGTGGAAAATCGGTGCGCTTTTCTGAACTGTATTCCTAGAGATTCATTCCTTCAGTGGTCATTTGTCATCCCAATATGATCCATCGCCCTGCTGTTTGATGGAACGCACAATCATCCGCCTGCCCTTCCGCTTCCATGACCCCAGCACAATTCACAGCCGAAAGCGGTCGAGAGAGGGTCACTAACATCCTCTGCTTTCATGGCAATGATGGCGGGATGTGAATTGGTCATTGCTCGCTGACCTTTCTTCATCCCAAGTCAAACACATCTGTTATTAAAAATGTTTGTCTCTGCTCCGCTTCGAGTGGGTGTTTAACAAGGGCACACACACACATCTGATTTGCTACAGGCATGTGCGCACGCGCATGAGTGCACGCGCGGTATATAAACAGTCAGTGCGCATCCGCTCAATGAGTCAGATCTTATTTCTGTCCTTGGGAAGAATATACCGGTAACTGGGATTGATTTTCATCAAAATCCAGTAGAATGTTGTTGTTGCAATATGTTGAGCATGGATAATTGCAACCATTTGAAAGAAATTGTCAGCTTGAAAGGAATTTCTGATTCTGATTCATCCATTGATGGTGGAATGCAGCTTACCTTACAGGGATAAATAAAAATGCTTTGACCGTGTACAACACACTGTCAAGTGTCAATATCTTTATTAATATGGGATATTTTCTTGATGTGCTGTGGGCTTTTCCCTCATATGCACACACCACTTTGAATCGGTATTCAATGCTTTCCTCACACCTCAGTTTCATAAGTAAAATGCACGTTACTTTGAAGTCCTCCATCGCTCACCTCCAGTTGTTTCCACACAGCATGAGAATGCCTTTGTTTCTGTCCTCTTTTAATTTCAATTGTATTGTTTTATTTTCAATGTGTATTATATATATGTCACTATTTTCAACTGAAGTTCTCCTTGAAGTGGATTGGATTGGATTGGATTTGCCTTTATTAGTCTCGCAGTGGAGAAATTTACATTTCACAGCAGTTTATGCTTATATATATATATATATACAGTAAAGTCTCGTTATATCGATATCGGATATATCGATAGTCCCGGTTATATCGATACTATTTCTATGCACGCACGGAGAAAATTACATGCAAACAGGGTCGGATATATCGATAGTCCCGGTTATATCGATATTTTTTCGGACTCCCTTGACTATCGATATAACGAGACTTTACTGTATATATATACACTGTTGTGATGTACAGTATCGTTTTCCATACATGTATACAATATATGCTTGCAGTATATGATTATCAAAGTCGTCTCAAAGGTCATTTCAATTTGCGTGCCTCACAAATTCTCGATTCAGAAAACGTGACCTGGAATAGGTTATCTGCATTTGCATTCATTTGATGGGAAAAAATATTCGGAAATCCAGACGGACTCAAATTGGATTGCAGATAGTGTTCGCCATCTGTCAAATCTCTCCCGTTGGCCCAACCACGTTTATCCTGAATCTGATCAGTTCTGATTAAGGTTTTGCCATTTTGCATCATTTGATGTATTTTTTATAATAATAATAATAATAATAATAATAATAAAATTGCAAACTTCCCCATTGTGGGACAATTAAAGGTTTTCTGATTCTGACTAATAATAATAATAATAATAATAATCGGATAAATACAGAGGGTTGTGTCAGGAAGGGCATCTGACGTAAATGCTTGGCCAAAACAAACATGTGAATTGTTGGGGTAATTCGATAGACCCATTATGAATCAAACCTCTGAAGATGGAGGACACGTATTCGCTGTGGTGACCCCTGAAGGGAAAAGCGTAAAGGAAAATAATAATAATAATAATACATTCGATTTGAAAGCGCTTTTCCTCACACTCAGACAATTTACAACAGCTTAAAATGCAAAATAAAATGTATACCTGTAGACAAGCCTACATAATTGACATCAAGTATGCATCGCCGAATCGCTGTCTTATCTCATTGTGCCTGGTGGTCATTTATTGTTTACATTGGTGTAGTCTGAATTAGAGTCATCCTGGATGGTGCAATTTGACTCACCGCTCTCGCAGATCCTTCTTTGGGTTTGTGCCACTCGTTCACGATATCAACATGGTCAAGGAGGTGCCTGCCATTTGCTGATGGCTTTTGTTGAGTAAAAAAAAACATAGGAAAACGTCAAACCCTCTCCCACCATATCAACTGGACTGATATTGGACAGACACATGCTAACTGAAGGAGCCTCTTCTCTGTGGTTTAGCGTTTATCCGACCTCACGTGTGAATCATGGGTGTTTCGTCTCAGGATATCTGTGTGAGAGCACATTTGTCTTTAGGATACATGAGATAAACTTGTTTGGTAAGGTCATGTCCTGCCTACTGCTTGAAAAAGCCTGGTGGAGGGCTCAGTGTTTTGTTGATGTCAGGATTGCCTCACCGGTGAGGGGAACATTGAACTGTCGTTTGTTTCGGGGTTTTTTCTTGATCTTTCTGAGTGAAACGTGTGATCATTTTCTTAATAGATTGCATCTATTTTCATCCCTTGTATTTCTCTCCTTCGATTGCAAAATGAGCGAATTCATAACCGTGTGGCCAAAGCATCATGATCAAAACATAAAAATGCAGCATCGTTTAAAATCAACCCTGCTTCCATGCGTGATAATTCCTTGCAGCTTTCAAGCACATGCTCATGAAACAGCGGCATGGCGGCGCTCACATCCTCGCAGTGCTTATCTTCAATCAGGGTGCTTGTAAATAAAGTGCGAGCTTTCACAATGAAGTACCAGACAAGGAGATATTCCAAATGGTGCTCTGTTCCAGGGTTTCTTGATGCTGTCATCAAAGCGTTTGCTGACCAACATTAACTCATTCACTGCCATTCCCAAATATATTCGGGAATTGAAAATACAGCGCCATTACCAAATTTGTTCGGTTTTGTTTCTTCTTGTTTGGGTGCTGATAAAGCCCTGACCATGGCTTCTGACAATGTTTTTCCTTTCCACAAGGGGGTAGCATAACTTTTTTTTCCATATTCGCGCTTTATTCCAGCTTCAGCTGTTGTTAAAGCGCTATATAAACCAATAGGTATCCATCCATCCATCCATCCATCCATCCATCCATCCATCCATCCATCCATCCATCCATCCATCCATCCATCTTCTGCTGCTTATCCGAGGTTGGGTCGCGGGGGCAGCAGCTTCAGTAGGGAAGCCCAGACTTCCCTCTCCCCAGCCACTTCTTCTAGCTCGTCCTGGCGGATCCCGAGGTGTTCCCAGGCCAGCTGGGAGACATAGTCTCTCCAGCGTGTCCTGGGTCGTCTCCGGGGTCTCCTGCCAGTGGGGCATGCTCGGAAGACCTCACCAGGCAGGCGTCCTGGGGGCATCCTAATCAGATGCCCGAGCCACCTCATCTGGCTCCTCTCGATGTAGAGGAGAAGCGGCTCGACTTTGAGCCCCTCCCGGATGACCGAGCTTCTCACCTTATCTCTAAGGGAGAAAGCTCATTTCGGCCGCTTGCATCCGGGATCTCGTTCTTTCGGACACAACCCATAGCTCGTGACCATAGATGAGGGTTGGGACGTAGATCGACTGGTAGATTGAGAGCTTTGCTTTTTGGCTCAGCTCCTTCTTCACCACGACAGATCGGTACAAAGTCCGCATCACAGCAGACGCCGCATCGATCCGCCTGTCGACCTCTCGCTCCCTTACACCCTCATTCGTGAACAAAACACCCCTAAACCCATATAATTTAAGAATTAACTATTTTTTTCTGATGAAACAAGAGAATCTAAGGTTTCTTACGCTATATTGAATCTTTATGTAGTCCTAAAACTCAGTATTCGATGCGTCCTGGGATTTGAGTGACAATGCCAAAAACCCTGGCACTGGAGTGGACAGCGCCATCTTGAAATCAAAACAAAAACTAAATAACAAATAATGTGACACAACACAAAAGACAGTCATTCAATTTTAAACACTTTCTGCACCCTCTTTGTTGTTGTAATGCGTGAAAGCCCAAAATATACTCCACTGTATTTAAAAACATGAGCTATTTGCCACTTATTTCTCTTCATTTTAAAACGTTTTTTTAGAATGTCGCAACTCAGCCAGGAGCCTTACAGTGTGACTTCATTAGAATAGGACGAAGGCAGGTTGATCTTGTTTCCAGTCTGAATGGTTGTAGCAACTTTAGCTCAGTGGTTGTGTCTTTATGTTCATTTCCTCACACGCGCACACCTACAGACACAGACACACACACACACACACACACACACACACACACACACACACACACACACACACACACACACACACACACACACACACACACACACACAGTGGGCCCACGGGTCAGAGGAAGGGAGATTAAGGACCTATAGTCATCAAGGTTGAAAGGTTACAAAGTTCCTGGTTCCCAATGATTGTGTATGTTGCGTCGTGTATGTGCATGGACAAAGCTGCTTGTGTGTACCAGCGTGCAGCTGCGAAAGGCGCAGCGCATTGATGAAGTCTTAATCAGCGCGCTTACTACCAGGGTCAAAAGGTGGGCAGGTTGACGTGAGGTTTGGATTGGGCCTCTGGGAAGCTGAGGCAGCCGCAAGGCATGAGGGCCGGGTGGCGGCAGAGGGCCGCGCTCTTGTGACAAGGCTCATTCGTTACGGTCAGCACACCCAGCATGCTTTTTTTGCTTTATTTATTCTTTTTTTTTGCACATGAGCAGGAATACAATCACACGCATTTGAAGGGCCACCACACACAGACAATAGCTAGAGGATTGTTATTACAAGACAGGAAGAGCCTACTGTGTGGCTAAAGAACCTTTAAGCACCGGCCATCTTCTCCTATCTCAGCCTGCGTAGTAAAAATTTAATTTGAACAGAATAAAACCCTATAAAAGCTGTCAATCAGAAGGATACGTCTGTGCAAATGGGGAATAAAATAAAGAGAGGGAGATGCTTGTGGAGTTTCATGTTGGATTTCCTCTACTTACTGTGTTCTACTTGATGTCATGCCAAGTGACTGGAGGCCATGACTCGCATAGTTATCACAAGAAAACAGCTTGTTAAACCAAATCATCCTCTTTAACACTGTTCCAAAGGGAAGTGAAGAAAATAGAATAATGATCCATATGTGATCCGAGTGAGGATAAAGCCGTTCGGAAAATGAATGAATGTCCTTGATTATGGTATTGAATTAATATGATTTGTTGGTTTAACCAATGAATGCTATTTAACTAATTCACTGCCATTCACAAATTTATTCGGAATTGAAAATATGACGTGGAGCGCCATTCCCAAATTTGTTCAGGTTTTGTTTGGTTGCCAATATAGCGCTGGCCATGGCCTCTGGCAATGTTTTTTTTTTTTTTCTTTTCCACGAGTGGGAAGCATTTCCCTTAACGTATTGCATTGTATTTTGGACAGCCACCCTCATTTCAAGCTCATGCAACTCCAGACCCATATTATTTAGTAATGAACTCTTTTTTTTTCTAATGAAAGAAGAGAGTCTAAGGTTTCTAATTGTCATGATCTGGTTGGCGACCAACGGGTGGCGCTGTCGGCCCCGCCTGCAGCCTCGCAGGTGCTAGTTGTTCCAATCAGTGGCAGTCAAAAGGACTCCCGGCACGACCATTCAGTGTTGGGTCATTGTATGCAATTGTATGCATTGTGCATTGTGTATGCATTGTATACTGTGCTTGTGTTTGTGTTTGTTTCACCACTTTTACTCTTGGTTTTCTTTTGATACTTTGTATTTTTTCTGTTCAGATGATTTTGATGTTTTAGAATTTGTTCCTGCTGACTTTATTTTAATGCAATTTGTCAAACACAACCTCCTGCTCCCTCCTGCCTGCTTTTTGGGATCCACAACCACCATCACCATCTTTTAAACATTGACACTAATGCTGTATTGAATGTTTATGTAGTCCAAAAACTCAATGTTTGTGGGTCCTGGAATTCAAGTGATAATAACAAAAACCCTGGCACTGGCGTGCCCACATTTTTGCATGTCTGGCAGTGAATGAGTTAATGGAGAAAGCCCGAGTAGTGGGCGGCGCGCTGACTTCAAAGTACAGAGGGAAAATACTACACAGGTCAAATGACTCTTATTTTTGATGCACACTTCTAAAGTGACAAGTGTGTACAAATCGCCTTTGTTTTTATAATGGAGACTGTCATTCAAAGTGAATAGCCGTCTTTGATGTGGAGCCGCGGTGCGGACAATTTCTTACAATAATACCTGGACATAAATATCAGTTTTAAACATTTTATTTCTCCATCTATGCCAAAGGTTTCCATTTTCAAATGTGCGTTTTGACAACATTTTTGGGAAATCACAATGTCTCCTCATCCGTAAGCTATTTTTGAAAAGAAGGCCCACGGTGAGGTGCTCTTGTCAAGGCACATCTCACACATCGGCCGCACACCAACCCTTCCCCCCCCACTCACGATGTGCAGAATTGTTTCTCTCCTTCCATGGCTGCATGTGCAAAACGAGAAGAGTTGAATTTCTCCTTGAGGGATTTCAATTAGCATAAAAATGTTAGAGGGGGAACAAATAAATCAAACAGAACTGAAAGTTTGAAAAAAGATACTTAATCTGTGTTATCTTTTATATCAATCATAAACTGCTGTGGTGAAATTCGCATCACACATTTCCAGTTGCTTCAGTGTAGAAAAGTACGTTTCCCGTATGTGTTGTATTTGAGACATGACAGAATTTTCTGCTTTAAGAGCAATCAGCTTTTACACTGTGGGGAATAACAGGAAATATGTTCATATGAAACCAAATAAAACATATTGTTTCCTCAGGTTAAATAATGAGAGAAGGATCCCTTTGAGACTCGTTTTTTAGATTTGCGGTTCAACATTTCCTTTCACCCCAGCTCTTAAAACTCTCTACCGTTTAACTGGCAAAAGGGCAATTCAAGACAAACTAATTGTCACTCTGGAACTTCTGGCTCTTTTTCACAGGAGAGACAAACTGCCGTTACAACCAATCAATCAACTCTTTTGAAATCTAGCGAATTGTGGTCAAAATCAAAATCCACATCGAGAACAAATAACTGCACTCATATTTGACATTAAGACCGATAGGCGACTTGTTGGTGCTTCTCACGTGTCGTCTGTTTTGTTCTTACACTAAAAATTACAATTAAGTATTCCATTGATAAGTTGGTTGCTCTCAATCACGTCAGCCGTCAACCAAAATAGTCCTGCCTGGCTCAACTGAACTTTGAAAACACTTCATTGCAGCTGTTATATCAACGTGTGTTTTATATTCGACTGTAATCAATATGAGACAACCGTTAATGAGGCAGAGCAGCCGTTAAAGGCATCAGCTACATTGGATTAGCCTGCCATGAATACACACTTGTCAGAATCAGAATCATCTTTATTGCCAAGTATGTAGAACACACAAGTAATTTGTTTCCGGTAGAACACTAGTATCATCATCAAAAAATTGCAAAGAGGCACTATACAGTTGCAAAGAGGCACTATACAAGTATTTAATTGAATGAATGGATGTTGATTTGACTCCATTTCTTAGACCCGCATTGATATCCTTCTATTTCACTTGGGCATGACATGCTTTATTACAAAAGGCGATTGGAAGAGGAGAAGGAAAAACAGTGGAGCGTGAATCAAACTCTCTTCATGTTACACATTAAACGCCACATAAATCAAAATGACTCACCAAGAGCCTACTGGTTCTTGTTGAGAAGTAATTTATGAGCACGTCAACATTAATAGGCTAGCCAATGTAAACAGAGCATTGCACAGATGCTGACATGCTAACTCAACTAGCTTCTGTGGTAGCTGGCGGAATCTCTTATTCTGAATTTCCATGCCCTTTTTTGTGCTGGGTATCTAAATTTTACAATACAATCTGATAATCTTGTACATAGTACTGCAAATATCTGGACCAAAAATAACCTTTGTTCTACTTAAGTAAATGTTTTATTCCAACTTTTTGCAACTGGAATTATATTTAACTCATTCACTGCCAGACATGGAAAAATGTGTCCATTCTAATGCCAGGGTTTTTGTCATTTTCACTCAAATTGCAGGACCCACAGTATATTGAGATTTAGGACTTCATAAATGTTCAATGCAACGTAAGAAACCTTAGACTCTCTTCTTTCATGAGAAAAAAATAGTTAATTCCCAAGTTATATGGGTCTGGAGTTATATGAGCTTGAAAGGGTTGCTGTCCAAACTACAATGCAATACATACATATTGGTTTATGTAGTTCATGAACAACAGCTGAAGCTGGAACAAAGCGCTAACATGGAAAAAAGGGGAAATGATGCCCCCTTGTGGATGGGAAAACATTGCCAGAGGTCTGGCCAGCTCTTTGTCGGCACCCAACCATCAAAAAAACAAAACCCGGACAAATTTGGGAATGGCCCTCAATGTCATATTTTCAAAAAATAAATTCGGGGATGGCTCCGCTTCAAGGTCTACTTATTTGGAAACAACTATCTTCTTTGATATATCCTTGATTGTCTCGGGTCAAGTTGAATTTAGTATGAGCTTCGAAACCCAGACGCTTCTCGCGAGTGCCAATCATGATGCTTTTGGATGCAGATATGCTGTTGGTGTGTCGCATGTCACACTCACACACAGAGTTTGGAGCACCGTAATCCAAACCATATTGGTTGGTTTTGCACTTGTGAAAATCTCCCTAGAGACATTTGTGCTAATTAAATGCCATGTGAAACGCCAGATTTGGAGTATTTCAACATGCCACTTAGGGAGTGTGTTTTCTTTTGTAAATGGGCTGAATTATTGTAACTAAATGAATGCAGCGTGACATGGGATTTTCAAGTGTCTCAATCGAGATGTACAGTAAAAGGCTGTCAGACAGCTGCGTTGTCTCAACCAGTGATGAACGATCAATAAATCTCTTACATTTGTCTTTGGGAATTTCAGCGACGTATGTTGTGCTCCAGTGCTCCCTTTTCAAAGCACTAATCTGCTTCTTTGTGTCAGGCAGTTTGTAACACTGTGGATTTTTGGTGCTTACCGAGTCCGCAGGGTGTATCTATGGGGAGATTAGCGGCTTTCCGCTTGCCCGGTAGGGCCTGTTAGTATAAAGACTTAGCATTATCTCGACAGGCTGGTGCACCGCTTTCCCAAACAGCTTTAACATTAACTAACTGGGGGACCCACATCGGCTTTGGGGGGACAGGAGGAAACGGGCATGTGGGAAAGTTCGGAGAACGACGGCACCTCCCTGATTGGTCTTGTAAAAGGAAAACGAAACTACAACCAGCCTAGTAACCAAGTGATTAAAGATGATTTAATGTGCTTATTAATTGATGAAGTTAAACTCTAAGATCTGGAAAAGGCCCTGAGCGAGAGCATATGCGGCAAAATGAAACCCAGACCTCCTCTCTGCATTTTTAGCTCCACTCTGTTGTTTCAGGAGGCGTAAGCGGCAACGAAAGAGCTCAACGAGTGAGTGCCATAAAGGGGGCGAATGATGAAGGAGGCTGGGCAGCGGGACGTCCCTGCCAGGGCTTGCCAGATGTGCGACCCCCATGCTGCCTCTGCTGGTGATAAGAGCAACAGCTGACTCTCAGCTTGAAGCTCGTGGGAATAAACATGGGTACATGTAGCCATCGTAGGCTGGTCGGGGAGAAAGAAGACGGGCACTATGCTGGAATGTTAGGGATCCGCCAGCAACACGCATTGGGATACAAACCTCGATATTTCGTTCTTCATCCGGATATTAACGTGGCGAAAATGAGTCAGAGGATGGAATAATGCTCAGGATTCCTGCTGCAGGCAGGAAAGATCATCGCCATTTATTAGCAAAGTTTGGATTCTAATCATTTGCAGACTCTTTCCGACAGATGTTTGCTCCCATTTGCTCAGAGCGTTGAATTTATTTATTTATTTATGAATTTTTATTTCTCTACCTCATTGGCCAATTGCGAAGATGCCATTGGTGAGCAAACAGGTCACTATCTCTGAGATCTGCTCAGTTTTTGACCCCCTGTTGTGCAGAAGAAAAACGGGTCGTGTGTTGAGCCGTGTTGTTTTAGCCCTCTGGGAAGAAGGAAGAGAGTTGATAAACATCTCACTGGGCTTTTGGCCAATTCCCATTGTTCACGGGAAGGGTAATGGGTGCTTTTATATAACGCGTTTTCTCAACTGACGACCGTGCTCAGACTGTCACGTGCTCAGCGCAAGCATTGAGCGATGCGTGAGTACGACGTTAACTTCATTGTAAACACGATCATTAAACTCTGACTTGTTTGCGTTTAGAGGGGCACCAATTCTTTAGGAAATAAAATTAAATAGTCGCCGTGGAAAACATTTTGTACAGGCAATGTTAAAGTAACATTTTTACCACAATTTTCAAACATTGTCGAACTCCCGTACATCAGCTCACTTTTCATGTTTGTCTTCTGCAAAAGTCAGCGGTTATCAGTAAAGGTCTGCAGGTACATGACTATACGTTTCCCATTCCGTCAGATGATGTTTCATTTCCTGGATGAATGTGTTTATAATGGATGTGTGAGGAAACACAGCTTTATAAACTGTTCACCTGGCCATTCATTTACGCTTCTCACAGCGGAGGAGCCACATCATTCTTTCAAGAAACTCTGGCCCGAATATCTTCACAAGTCGTTGTGGACGAAAGGCTTCTTGCTTTTGTGTATCGTATTGAGGGGGGGGGGGTGTTCTGGTCTTAGCTTCTCCTCATTGATTAAGACGCTTCCAAAAACTGTAAAATGTCTGGCTTTGCGCACGACTTGAGCAATGGGATGACTGTCAGAGGCCCCCTTGAGTAAGATGAATGGCTGCGCCTCATGAAGAGAGAGCGATCCCTCAAAGACAACTAAAAGTGTGGACCGTTTACAAGTGCGGCGTGGAGGCAAAGATCGAGAATAGCAAGTGTGAAACAATTCTATACAATTTTGTAGATATGTAATCTGGTGTTTGCAGCCACCTTGTTGTTATTTGCAGAAAGTGGGGCTCTACTGAAATTCCAATTATACTGAATCCCTAAATGTGAAACAACCTTCTACCCCCTCCCACTTTCGGCAAACTGCAATTAAAGCGGTTTGTCATCACCCTGCAGGGTCACATCACTTGCGGTAACCGTACGCATTTTTTTCATCAATCAGTGTTTCACCTGTGCGGAAGCCAAGCTGTTTTCAGAAGTGTTTCTAAATAAACATTGACTCTATTTTAAAATAAACAAGCAAACCACTTTGGGACGTGTGTCAATTCAGACACTCCCCAACCTACGAACATTCGAGTCATGACATTACCATACTTACGAAAATGTTTGCATGTTCAGTGTCGTCATACTAAAATAGGTAAGCATTTATTTTACGACTGTTAGACCATCTGTGTTTTATACTTCCCCATTCAGTGTATGACTTAAACATACACATTCCATACAAAATATAGCACTGAAGCAACTTGCGATCAAATTCACCTTATGAACGACCGCTCGGAACGTATCTCGTTCATAAATTGGGGAGCATCTGTATACCCCCCATTTCATTATTTAGAGTTGTGGGCGACATCAGCTTTACCGTAAGTGCGCTCGCTGGGTTTCAGCACGCGTTTAATACATGACTGAAATGCACATGTGTGACATTGACGCTCCTTTTGTGTGTTGGACTACTGTGGAACCTCACAAAGAAATAAAGAGGCAGAGGCACTGATGAAACATGGATCTGCTCTATTTTGTGCTTCCAGCGAAATACAACAGAGCGCTTCGTACCTCTCAGCCTTTGAAGTGGTGTCTGTGTTTTTCCAGACAGTTGTGGCAATATGTTATAGTGTGACAGAAATTCAAAATGGCTAAGACGGAGACGTGTTTTCACAAAAACAAAAAGGTTGTTTGGTTCTTTAATTTCCTCATTTGATGGGTGCATTAGAAAAAAAACTTTTCCTGTGACTGTAAAGTGACCTTGAGAGTTTTGAAAGGCGCTTATAAATGAAATGTATTATTATTATTATTATTATTATTATTATTATTATTATTATCAGACCCAACGACTTGTTACCAAGCAATTAAAAAGTCAGAATCCTACTATGCTCATTTTAATCCCCTGCATTCACGTTGACGACTGAATGTGGACCATTCATGACTTGGTACATTAACAACAATGAAAATAAATTGTAATTCACATGAGACACTTACTTGACAGATTCTGGATCAATATTTTGAAGATGGATTCCCGATTTTTCAGATATTTTCAGTGGTACAGTAAAGTCTCGTTATATCGATATCGGATATATCGATAGTCCCGGTTATATCGATACTATTTCTATGCACGCACAGAGAAAATTACATGCAAACAGGGTCGGATATATCGATAGTCCCGGTTATATCGATATTTTTTCGGACTCCCTTGAATATCGATATAACGAGACTTTACTGTATTTTAATTTTGCACCCTACTCCTTTCCCATGGTCTTCTTTATTTTTCGGGGATGTGTAAGTGGTTCACAAAAATGCTCATGTGGCATGAATTCCATCCGTGTAAAAAGAAAAAAATGTTTCAGGTGCATGTAGTTAAGCCTGGCCTTTGGCATCTTGTGCTGGTTTCACCTTCTTTTAAAGCCGTTGCTGGTGGTCAAGGCTGATTTTCCACATTGAATGTGTAATTTGAGCAGGGTAACAAAGGTTGTGACCAAGATGGAGAGAATCTAAAGTGTTTCATGCTTCAGCTTCTCCATGTTGCTTCATGTCTTCGCATCCCATCAACCGTTGGATACATTGTGACATTAATGCATGATTCCATAAACAATGGAAATATTTATTTTTATTATTTGCACTGAAGTGATCTCATATTCCCCCGCCCTGTTTTACTTGCATTCTTGGTGGATTTCTACTGGCGCGATGATGATGATGATGACATCCTCTTGCGGTGTACCCTCTTTCATCGCAGATATGAGCTTTATTTGTAGTTTTCTTTGTGACACTGTTAATCTGCAAGAATGTGCTGCTGGGGACAAACATCAGAATAAACGTGTAATATTAGTGATGCCTTTTCCATTCAATTTCCCACTTGGTAAAAGAAACATGTTTCCAATTGGAATGCAGTTAATATTAGTAACGTATTTTCTGGTGTATAAGGTGCAACGAAGTATAAGGCGCACCCCCAATGAATGGTGCATTTTCAATTTTTTCCATATATAAGGTGCAAATGTAAAGCAGACCACATTACAAGGCGCTACAGTAGAGGCTGGGGTTACGCACAACTTCTTCTACAGGGGGAAATGGAGTCAGTGGTTGCTGACAGTAGTTGTGCGCTGCTCAATATTAATTCATAAGGTCCACCTTCGTATAAGGCGCAGGGTCACCTTTTGAAGAAAATCAAGGCTTGTTGGTGCACTTTATACACTGGAAAATAGGGTTATCAGCGTCTCTGTGTGACAGAAACCATCATTGCTGCACCAAGTTTGAGTGGCCACTATGGCTCAAGGCTTCACATAGGCATGAGCAAATACTAAATACTAAATACTAAATAATCTCACTCCCATGTGGCGTTTTTTTTTATGCGGCTAAGAAACCATTGCATTCTGGCAACAAAATACTCAATAGTTGTTTTGTGTGTTTTCTATTTAATGCTCCAGTTGCTGTTGCTCAAACACTGATACTACACTTATACACCACATCTATAAGGAAAAGGAAATAGCGGTCTTGATTTGATTCATTAAAATGACTTACATGCTACCAAGGGTGGTTCTCTGCATTGAATTAGCGACAGTATGCAATGGGATTTTGGTTTGGTTTGGGTTTTTGGCATGGAAGCACATGAAATACTTTGAACTGAATCAGAGACACGCAAATGTTCCTCCGCAAAAGCTGGTCTTTGTGAGAGTCGAAGCTGCAGCTTTCGCCTCCTGTTGGTGAAACAGACCATCAGTGTTCTCTGTAAATGATCTCAGGCATGGGAAAAAATCATTTTGGTTTTTTGGATTGATTTTGATAAATAATAAATAATGATTAATAAACAGTCTTTCATTGATCTCTAAATAGTCAAATTGAACTCATGGCTCTCATGGCTGTTCGTCCCTGTCGCTGAACCATTTATTCTTTAGCACTCTCCTTTTTGGATATGTAAGTTTTTTTGTTTTTTTATTTTCCTGAAATGACCACATGCAATGTGAAATTCCAGACTCTTGCATTTTCATTCTGCCGCATGATCACCTTTGCTGCTTTGCACTCTTGGTACACAATCAGACACTGAGTCAGCGTCTCCCTGTTCTCATTGTATGATTTATTTTTGTAATTGTTGCTCTGTTACACTCTGTGTGCACGTTGACCTCTTAGGGGCAGTGTGGCGTCGTACATGCATGGGGTACAGATTTACAATGAGGAATGTATAAGAAGAAAGTTGCACTTGAGATCTATTGTTATCAATTGTTTTACACAGATTATGCTTTCCTGGATTTATTGGAGAAAAGGTAAAACGAAACCCAAAAAGAATATGAGTGAACGTGTAGATTTTTGACCTCTTACATAATAATGGAAAGGATAGACTTAACTGCTTGCTTTAAAGCCTCCTCAAGAAGGCTCATTACAAATGAATTCTCAGCTTCCAATGCCAAATTAGAAGATTCTTCGGTCTGGGACATCATTTGTGGTCAGCACACGAGATGTCCATTTGCATGCGGTAGTGACGGCCTCTGCTGTGCTGTAAATGGAGCACTGGCTTTTTTTTCCCCGAGACTTCAAAAGGCTACCCATACAGTACAACAACAAACTGAGGGGCCAGCATTCGTGGAAAGTGACTGTCGATTCCACAAAAGCGACAAAGCAAATAGGACCCCCTAACCTGCGTGCTAGGGAGGAGGGACGGCTTGGCTTGCTAGGGGGCTCTTTAATGTGTGAGGAAGTGCCACGCAGGAATGCTCTTCACAAATAAGCTCTGGATCATGTGTGTCGATGTTCTGCGGTGGTCTGTGTTTTCTGTTAATTTTGAATTAGATCCATTCCACGGTGCTTTTGGACCTAAGAGATTACAAAACTACACCGTGGCAATCAGTGAGGACTCGCTGCAGCTCATGAACAATATCTTTTGAATCCAATTAAGTCACATATTGTTTTCTTACCTTAGCACAGTGGTTCTTAAACTGGGTTCGGTGAGTCGGTCTCAGGATTTTGGTGGATCCTCTGACGCAGAGGTCCATCCCTCAGTTTATTCTGTAGTTATTGGGCACAGTCATTGAAAGAAGGGTTCGATGAATGAGCATATGAAACTGGTGGGGTTTGGTGCCTCCCACAAGATTAAGAAGCACTGCATTAGCATTTCTCTTCATAGTGAAAAGAAGCATAGGATTGTTTCCAAACAATGGTAACCTTGAAATTGTGTGTCCTGTATTTTCCGGTATGTAAGGCACACCCAAAAGCCTTGATTTTCTTCAAAAGATAACCCTGCGCCTTATAACTCCCCCCCTCTTCCCAGAAGTCGTGCATAACCCCAGCCTCTACTGTAGCGCCTTATATTATGGTGTGCCTTTTATTTGGAAGAAAAAAAAAGAAATATACCATTCATTGGGGTGCGCCTTATATACACCAGAAAATCTGGTACAATGTCTAATTATGAACCAAAATTGTATTGTACATTGCTCCACTACTCTCTAATAAGGATAAAGCGGTATGGAAAATGGATGGATGAACGGATGGATGGATGGGCGTTTTACTAATTACTTTATGACTAAAATGCAAGACCAATATATAAACATTTAAAAATGAACTAATACCATTCATCATACCTGTAAAATACATTTGTCTAAAATACAAACTAAAATGCAAAAGTATACATTTCAACATTGTTGGATTTAATTTGAACACACACGCGCACCTAATGTGACCGATACATGTATTTAAGACCAAGGACCAGCGTGGAAAATCTCCCTGTGAGTAATAACATGCCAAGAGCAGCTCCTCTCTCCCCTGAGGAAAGAAATTTAATCTGTGCTGTATGTTGCACACGTAGCACATTTCACAATAAAGTTGACATGAGACACGAGGAGGATAATTTGACTAATGTTGAAGGCTGCTCAGACAGGGTCCCTCCCTCACATTATTATCGACTTTTATGGGACCCAAGACATTTCATGCATGATATTTGTGCAGTGAGATAACATTTTAATGTTCACGCCTTGTCTTATAGGCCTTTCATAATTTGTTATGGCCATTAATGCTTCTATATTATACTACGATAATTTCTTCCATGTCTCTGTTTTTGATTATCTTGATGGACAGAATTTCAACTGAGTAATAACCTTGAAAACTATCTCAAGAAACTTGGAGTGTGTAACAGTTCATGTTCAAAGTTGCCAGTATGTTTGCGCTGATGCATATCCCTCATGTTCACTCATATTGTGTTTATTTACAGTAGTAAATGTTGTGCTTCGCTAAATTTCTGACTGCCAATAAAGCAATAGTTGCAGCAGTTTTTGTAGTTGTTAAAATTGAGAAACATGCACACTTGAAGTAATGTACTGTACAGCGCACATGTAGAGTGTTTGTGTTTCACATGATGTGTTCGCTCTGCTGAAACAAGCCAATGATCAGAATCAGAATCAGAATCATCTTTATTGCCAAGTATGTAGAACACACAAGGAATTTGTTTCCGGTAGATCACGCTGCACTAGTATCGTCGTAAAAAAAAAAAAAAACTGCTAAGTGGCACTATACAGTTCCATTTTGGCTACTGTTGAAAGAGTTCAAAGAGTTCAAAGAGTTCAAAGAGTTAATGGCTTGGGGGAAGAAGCTGTTTAAATGTCTGCTGGATTTGGTGCGCATGGATCGGTAGCGCCTGCCTGAGGGGAGTAGCTGGAAAAGGTGGTGGGCAGGGTGCGGAGGGTCCAGTAGGATTTTCCGCGCCCTAGTTTGGATTCTTGCAGTGTGCAAGTCCTCGAGAGGACTTGGAAATAAATCAAAATATGAAATCATATTTCAGTGGGGGCACTTTCCCTGATCCAAAATTCCTGTCCTCACTGGAATTATGAGTGTTTGTGTAGCGTTCAGACAAGAAAAAAACATCGGAAGGTACAATTAACCTCAGTGACTTCAGACAGATGTCACTGGCTCAGCAGCTGCCAGTGTCCAGATGTTTGCTTTTTACCACAAAAAGTAAGCAATTAAGAAACTCTATGGACACAATCTCTTCCCATTTCATCAAATTATGTTTATTTAGATATGACATCTCGTTTCATTGATTCACTTTCATTAACTTAAGTAGGGCTGGGTGAAAATAGTGTTGTCCTTTGCCAATACTTAATGGTAAACATTTTGCAGCCAACAGTGTATCCGATGTTAAACTGATGCGGCCAATTGTAAGATTTATGCTCTCCAGCAATGGCTAATTCTGATTAAAAAAAAGATAAGAAAAAGTCTGTGTGTGACGCGACATGCTGTAAATGAGAAGCAACCTTGTTGTATTATCCATTTTATGCAGAATCCATGCTTGTATTCTATAGAAATGGACAACAAATGTATGTGTTTTGACAAAATCTTTGTGACTAAATGAAACCCAGCTGTCGCGCACTGCACACTTTCTGTCTGAGTGCCACTCAAGAATTGAACGCAGGAGTGAGCGCTCATTTGTCCCCCATTAAGACTCCTTAGTGCTCATTTGTGTCACATCAGAGATGGCACTTGGCTTGACACAGCGTACCAATGAGTGGCTATTGCTAACTAACTTGTTTCCGCTTATTTCATAACGTAACTTGAAACGCGCGGGCACACACACCCACATACACAGACAATAATTTGTGATGTGCACACATGTGGGCCCTCTTTCTCTGCTAAGAGGTTGTGTTAAAGTGCACCTACGTACAAAATACCTCTATACTTCTTCATAGTGATGTCGTCGCATGATTAACTAATTTACCGTCCTGGTAAGAATGACGTTGGAAGAATTTTTCGTGTATATTTTTGTTCAAATTGTGCAACTTTGTGTGAACAACGTAACAACATTTTAGAGGCGTACAATAGCAATTTGGACTTGTGTGTATCTTGTAAACCACCATCCTCTGCTTTTAATTCAAATCATTTTGAGTTATTGTCAGGAGAAGTCAAAGAAGAATTATTTCGCAAGGAAAATAAAATACCATCGTGGGCTGCATCGGAATTTGATACCCGTTTAGTTAGCTGTGTATCTGCTCTGGTGCATATTTTGTACTCATAAAGGGTTTGTTCAAGTGTGAATGTGACCATTTTATGCCTGGTGTGCACCAAATAAACAGAACTAAATCTCTTGAAAGCGTGAAAAAAACTGTAGTGTGGTTCACAACATGTTTAGCTTTAATGTGAAGACAGTATGTCAGCTCTTAACAATACAATCACAGAAACACAAAATCAATTCACATTTTCACGATTATTCTTAGCAATTTGAGGTTCATCACACACATAACGGTATGGACCAGACAATAACAGTGTGAATCCATAAGCCCAAGTGAAGGAATTCCAACGGAATCTCCAATGTAGCCCACAATCCGATCAGGGAATTGGGTGAATGGTGTGCCTCATTTCCTCAAAGGTCACTGGGATGAGGGCTCCCTCTGGTGTTGCGACAAAAACTACATTTAAAGATCAAAACAGTATGTGGCATTCCTGACTTTTTTTAGTATACTGTAGTGCATTTTTTTAAGTACTGTAGTTCAGTCGTATACAGAGGGTTGTGTCAGGAAGGGCATCCGACGTAAAAGCGTGGCCAAAACAAATATGCGGATCAAACCTCTAATGATGGAGGACACTGATTTGCTGTGGCGACCCTTGGAAGGGAAAAGAAGAGGGAAACAAGAAGAAGAAGACTGTAGTTCAGTCGTATTAAATTTTCATGTAGTATTTGAAGGAACATGTATTTTTTCCCAGTGGGAGTTGTGTACAATTGCTTTCGGGAATTTGGCATATAAGGGGACAGTAATTGGATTACTTTCTCCACCTGCAATTGTAAAATGTCAAAGTCAAAACGGATTGACCCGAGCAACATCCCATTCAGCAAAGACATGTTTGGATGCTCATGAATTGAAGCCTATGAATCAGCTGGATGCAGACAAAATGTTGTCAGGGTACAACATGCTTTGAAAAATCACATATACGGGCAGTGAACGCGACTGAACGATAACATAACACAAGAGGGAGTAATCTAGACTGGTTAACAAATTTAAATTCCCGCTTGTCGCAATGACAATGATAGATTCCCTTTCACGTTATTTTTGGTGGGGTTGAATTACTCCATATTTTTGCTTTGAATTTTTGACAATAGAAAAAGGGTTTCAGTCCATAATAAATGGAAGCTATAATTGATGATCTCATCTCGGGATAATAATGTTGTATATGAAATTTGCTCCGTTTGCTGTCTGTGTTCAATAAAGGTCTTGGACAGGCAACATTCTTCTTCTTTTTTTTGTCATGAAAGAGTGTGTCAACATGTTGAACATCTTTTTCTTCACTTGATACAATGTACTTTCACATCATATTGGTAACAAAAAATACGTACAAGACTGGATTCATACATGTATTTATCAAAACCACAGTTGTAATTTTAGAAAGCTGGTGATCGAATGATTCAAGAGAAAATAATGTTTGTGTGGTGAAGTTCAGTCCAATGGCACAGATCCCAGACTGCATTGTGATACTGTGTGAAATAAATGCGATGTGATGTATGATACATAAATAAGCAATCCAATCTGCTCTCCTGCTGTGATTATTTAGTTTGAAGTCATTTGATTGACGTGAGAAATAGTTCTAGAAAAAGCTTTACTTAAGCTGAATACTATCCAAAACCCAGCAGTGAATTTATTAAAAGTGTAAAAGATGTGAGGCGTGTCTGTTCTTACAGTTTTGGGGGGTTTTAACCCCACAGATACCGCAGATAGATGTGCGCTGACATAGGCATATGTGCCACTGTTTGATCCCGCATGTCAGACGACTCCTGTTCGGGCTACAGGTCACCTCGACGCAGCCTCCTCCTGCAGGTTTAAAGGGACACCTGATCCGAGGGCCTGTCAGCCATCGTTAGCCAACATTCCCCTTAGGAGAGGGGATCGGGGGGACAGGCTGAAAGCGGAAGGTCACAGATGCTGGTGATGGAGACACAGTTTAACTCTGTAAATTGTGCAAGTGACCATTTTAGTCCTCCTTGTTTGTTTTCCTTCTAGAGTAGACCTTGATTCAGTGAGACCCCAGGGTCAAACACAATTGATTCCAAGATGCTGATAAACATCAGATTTGTTTGGATTGGGTTTCAGTCAACTTGTCTGTGAAATTGAGGTTTGTCAAGCTCAGTAATGACTAGCATATCAAATGTTGCACTTTGGATTTGAGATCAGCACAGCTTTTGAGTAGAAGGTCAACATAGGGAAATTTGAATCAGAATCAGAATCATCTTTATTGCCAAGTATATAGAACACACAAGGAATTTATCTCTGATAGGACACGCTGCCCTACTATTGTCATCAAAAAATTGAATATTGCTCTGTTATGTTAATTACAAGAAAGAGAAATGGCTAAATGTTTTAAGTTGAATGAATTTAGGGACTTTTACACTCAGATCTTATAAACTACTCTAAATGTAGGATATAAACCGTGTATTATGGTAGAAAGTAGAAAATGTGCACTAACCGTCTGAAAAGTTGATTAATGAACATGATGCAAAAAAATCAGGTATTTTGGGTGAAACAAAGAAGCAGTATCATGAGTTACTGAAGAATGGAGTGAAAAAAAGCTAGAAACCTTTTTGGGTCTGAAAGAAGAAACTGTTGAGATTATCCTCCGACTGGTTTTGTTCAAAGCATAAAGTGTAGGGTTTCTCCTCACTTGTGATGTCGTTGATATTATTTTTTTCCTGACATTTCATAAGCAGAATTGCAAAACAAGACAATGTCCAGAAGAACGTTTGCAACAGATTCTGAACAGCATATACCACACACAAAGGAGCCTACAAAGCCTACATATGATGTATAGATGCATAGATGACACAACTGTGGTGGGCCTCATCAACAACGACGAGGAGACAGCCTACAGGGACGAGGTCAGCCGCCTGGCCACGTGGTGCAAGGACAACAATCTTCGTCTGAATGTGGAGAAGACGAAGGAGATTGTTGTGGACTTCAGGAGAGTGCGCCCCCAGCATGCTCCACTAACCATCGACGGTGCTGCAGTGGAGAGAGTGAGCAGCACCAAGTTCCTGGGAGTGCACATATCCGAAGACCTGTCCTGGAGCCACAACACGGCGTCAATGGCCAAGAGATCCCACCAGCGCCTGTACTTCCTCCGCAAGCTCAAAAGAGTTGGAGCCCCGACCCCCATCACGACCTCCTTCTACCGCGGTACCATAGAGAGCATCCTGACCAGCTGTATCACCGTGTGGTACGGCGCCTGCACCGTGTCCTGCCGTAAGACTCTGCAGCGCATCGTGAGGACAGCTGAGAAGATCATCGGTGTCTCTCTCCCCCCCCTTCAGGACATCTACAACACCCGCCTCACCCGCAGAGCCATCCGGATCGCTGGCGATCCCACCCACCCCTCCCACAGCCTCTTCAGCCTGCTGCCATCGGGTCGGAGACTGCGGAGTCTCCGAGCCAAGACCAGCAGGCTCAAGGACAGTTTCTGCCACCAGGCAGTCCGGAGACTCAACTCCCTCCCAGCCCTGCCCAGCCTGCCCCTTCCCACTGCCACACTCACCGAACTCTGAGTACACGCTACATGCTGTACGATCACCCTGAACTCTATTTTTTTCTTCTTTCTCATTTTTTTCTGCAAGACCTCACTTCAACCCTTTCTTGTTGTTCGTTTTTGCATTACTACATTACGTCACTTTATATACGTCACTTCCTCACTTTACATATGTCACTACCTCACTTTACATACGTCACTGCCTCACTTTCCATACGACACTACCTCACTTTACATACAGAAATTACATGTATTGTCTGTTGTCAATTGTATGTCTTTTTTAGCCACGTTATAAGTGCCTTGCATGTCTTGCACGCTGGGTCCGAGAGGACATTAATTTCATCTGTGCTGTATGTCATGCATATTAGCATATTTGACAATAAAGCTGACTTTGACTTTGATACAACTTTGGGATTCCTTTCTAATCTGAGAGATGCAAATTGCTGTTCCCAAGACCCTAATTTGTTTTCCCCATGATGAAGATGTTGATAAACAAATTGCAGCGTGTCCTATACCTGACTTGAAAACCTGTTGTGGTTTCTCAGAAGAAAAAGCACTTCAAACAGTGAAAATGTGATACTGGATAGATGCAATAATAAAAAGAGTGAGGATGGATCTATGTCAATGTAATGTCCTCAATGCGCTCTACCAAAAACGAGCAAATTGCTTAATTACCGTATTGCCTCCTCTAAGCTCAGAGCACCTGCAGCTTTTTTGGCGCTGCTACACAGGAATTCCTGGGAAAATTATTCATCTTTGTTGTCTATTATTATGTAAGGCACATAAAGTGCTTTGAGATGGAAAGCTGAGGTGCCGTTTTGAGACTGGAACCCAGACGAAACGTAGCTGCCTAGTGGCACTGGGCCGTACATGCTGTGCTTTACAAAAGTCTGAATACGGGATATAAAACATACTGGCTGCATGTCTAATCAATCCCCCACTGTTTGTGTTTGGGTTGAAATGCAAAAACATGTTCCTATTTACCGTGGCTGCAGGGCTTGACAAAGTAAATGGGCTTTCGGTACTGGCTTACGAAGTCCTCATAACAGGAAAAACAAACACAATGATGAAAGCCACAGCTTTGTAGCAAAATGAACAGTAACAATCAAAGGTCATCACTGTTTCAGATAGAACCTTGAAAAGGAAAAGATAAAGGTCAAGAGATGTCTCCACATCCCTGGTGGATTACAAAAATGTGGTTGCTTACTTGAATCCATCAATCACTCCCTGCCTCATATTTTTAGTTTCTTGATTTTTTTCTTGACACTTCACTGGATTCTTCATTTCTACTCTGCCCTCCCGTGAGTTTGCCGGTGGCAGTGATGATGAAAAGGATACACTGAAGTTGGCCATTTGTGTGTTGATATACTGTATATCTCTGGTACCCTGAAGTGCATGTCGGACCAGTCTCATCATTAGCGGGGCTGGTTTGGCGAGATCCTTTCACTGATGCAGATCGGCAATGGCTTGAATTCGAACCTAAAGTAAACACAGTCTTTTTGGAAGCATCTCAAAATCACCTAGTGGATTGAGGATTTCTTTGTGTATAGACCTGCATAAAAGATCCTGACCTGAGTGAGAAGGTCCAAATAAAGTAGACCAAACTGTGCTAAAGTCAATACTAATAGAGGACTATATGTTACGCATGAGAAAATCTCAGTCCCTATCTTTTGTATCTCTTGCACCGGTGAACATATACAGCATAGAGTAGTGTGCCTCTTAATTGTTCATCATCCTGAGGATTTGTAACAGGTTTGTTCCACTGGCTGCAACTAAAGAGAAAAGCAGGTGAGGTTACCTGCCCTCCTGACCTACGACTTCCACCGTTCACCTCTGTATCTCCCTTAGCCACGAACAAGATGTTGCATTGGCCCTGAGAGGTGGCTGCGCTCTGTCCATCTGTGTCGGTGTTTTGACCCTGACCGGGCATTCCCAGACCATTCCCACACGCCAGATAACGTGTAACTTATTTCACTCATCCTTGAACGCCTTTTCCAAACCATCCGCGCTGACTACATTGTGCCTAAGTGAATTACATTGTCGCTGCGGGGAAGGAAAGATGAGCTCGCTGTGAGGGTGCTCAATCAATTACAGACATTAGCAGGGCTCTTTGGGCCTGGAGCTCTTTGTTGTTTAATATATACGCTATATTGTTCTCTTGCCTGACAATGTTAATAATGGCGGCAATGATGTGATCTAACTTTATGAACACAAGGAAGGAAGAAGTTTTGAAATTAAACTCCTTCCTCATGGCGAAAACCACAATGATCTCCGTTCATACACACACGCACGCTCACACACGCACGCTCACACACGCACGCTCACACACGCACGCTCACACACACACACACACACACACACACACACACACACACACACACACACACACACACACACACAAAATGACAATAGTAGTAGTGCCACAGGAGAGAGGATTCCTACACGGATTCCTTGATCATATCACGTGTTTATGCATGTGCACATGTTGTCAGCATGAAACCTGACCCATGCGTCTGCACTCTCTGTGGGATATGTCGTTGCGTCTGGTGTTCCAGGCCAAGGAAAGAACATGTGTTGTCCCTCGCCGCCGCGCCATTCTGGCAGGCATCCGCTGGAGTCAAAGTGGTGGTCCATTGAGACATGGTCTTCTTTGCAATGCACAAGATGCACTGCTCAAACCTGATTTAGAACAGACAATGAAGAGGAAGTATGTAACGTTTATCATCTTTTCCCATCTGTTTTCCTTTTGATTGCCATCCAAGACTTGTTCATTAGGGGCCGAAACGTCACATCCATGAGCTCACCCTCTTGCCACCGTATTGTTTTCCCAAAAGAATTCCACCTTCAGATTTGCATCTCTCGCCAGTTAAGAATGAGATGTTTAAAATTCATCAGTGACGGTGCCCCCTTGTTTGTGCTCATCGTTGTCAACATATTCAGTATCACGCCATTTCTCCTGTTTATAATTTAGTTCATGAGCGAGGGAGTAGGGGGAAAAGTCCAAGAACGGCAAGAGTATTCTGGAAAAAAAAAACTTTTTATCTGGCTCTGCTCCCTCATGTGGCTTCACATAAGCAAACCCTGCATCTGATTTATTTCAGAGTGAATTAAATAGCAAACAGCTGGTTTATCTGATCGTTCAATAAAGTTGAGCCAAAAGCTGTGTATTATTGTTTTATGATGCTTTACCCTACGAAAATCATTACATTCAACGGGAAACATTTCCCAAGGTCTCACTTCTTTTTGTGGCATAAGTACCGTGATGATTTGCTATCGTCAAACCTAAACCAGTCAGATTCACCGATGCCAAACCAGACGATACGGTGGATCGTCTTAACGCCGCTAAACTCTCATATTCTTTTTCACATGAGATTGAAACCTGTTATTTCCCATTAGAAGAATGTTCCTCCTCCAGGCTACCACTTTTTGGAAGCTTACACAGCACATGGCATTTCATTGACCGAAGCCAGATAACAGATAAAGTTGAAGTTGTCACGAACACTGCTTTAACACCCTTTGTTTGTTCTCCTTTAAGTCACAAACATCTTGGTTCTATTAACACCCAGTAAAGGCCTCTATGAATCATTCAAAACAAAAAAAAAACTGACTTTTCTTTTTGGGACTGTACTGTTGTCTTTAAGATTACTCTCTGAAGTTACACTAATTATCATCTCCTCAAAGCAAAACAAGGACTCTAAATCAAGAACGACATTCTTGGCCTGACGGTAATCGATGTAATTGTACGGAGCTCTTGTGGAAGAGCCAACATCATTATGATTCTGTTGTTTCCGCATCTGCTTTGTGCAATGCAGGTCAAATCGCGCTGGCCCTCTTATTGATAGTTTCTCAGAAGCATATTTTTAGCGTTCATGTACCGTGACTTATTTGGGAGCAGTTGTGTTCATTTGAATTTTCTCTGGCCTCATGCATATTGTTTCAGGCCTTTCAAATAGACATTGAAAATCTCATAGGATTTGTGTTGCTGTCTGGTGCGCAGACCTTGGTCCTCCAACAAATTCGGCAAAATCAACTATTTCCTTAAACACTTCCGTCATAGGATTCTCATCCATCTTACCACATGCATGATCCTATTTCACTCTGATAAGTGTCACCATACACTCAAATGTTCCTTCGTACCTCGTCAAAGTTTTCCCATATCCCTGTTTCATCTCACCCTTGTCATTTTGCGTTTGTTTTGATGACGTTCAATGACGTTATTCGTCGTCTCCACTTTTGAAACGATTCGTTCCTTCATCTCTGTGACATCAAGTGATTAACCCCTTACCGCTTCCCCATGTCACTGCTCGTTGGCATGATAACTGGCAGACATCGTGTCAATGCAATACGAGCTTCACACTGTCCAAAGTGATTTGGGGAAAGATTGACAGTTGGTTTGAGTCTGCGGCTTGAGACTCTTTGAATCACCGTTGAAAAGATCTTTGGAGGATTTCAGGGTCAATCAGGCAGGAAATCACTCGGTAAATCGCACACATGGAAGAAAGGCCTGGATAATAATCCTGCTGAATGCCTGCATTTGGGAATACCACCACTTTCTTTCCCCATGACTTAACCGACCATTGGGCAGATCTACACAAAGAAAGGCTCTTCAGAAGATGGAGCAATGTGTTTGTAGCTCAGCATCGGGAGTAGGGATGACCGTTGAATGATCTTGGTCAATGACGTGAACTGTGACCCATTCACTTTTTTATTGGTATTGGTGAGATTGTGTATGTCATGTCATGTATTTAGTATGTCATGATGTCAAATATGCTGTTTTGATTTTTGAGTTCTATTGTAGTTTTTGACCAGATTGTTGGACAATAACAAAAAAATTCTGCCGTTTACAGTTTGAATAGTACTCAATGCACTGGTCAGACCTTGAGCTGGCGATGAAATGGTAATAACAAAATTTAAAGTTTCCTGATGATTAATCCAGAGAACATTGTAATCCCCTTTGAGATTCGCTAGTCACTCCTGCATGCTCTCTGGCTGCAATTTGGTAGTGATATCCTCACACCATCTCTCAGTGCAAAATAAACACAAAAAAGGAGGCGGGTGGGACATGCGTCAGCGAGATTGCAAGAGAGGATGAGCAAAAGGTGAGATGATTTGAGGATATTGGGAGTGCGTTGCAACAAAATGACGATCATGATACACCCCAGACCAACTACTGATTTTTCAACAAAATTTTTTTTCCAGTAGACAGGAAAGTCGAAATTTATAGTAGCATCCGTTTAATTTTGGAACGTGTTTTGTCTCTACATGTGATTAAACATGTTTTAGAAAAGGAAGAGGCACACAAGGTCCGCATACACCAATAATGTATTGTAAACAGACGGCAATGCGCAACTCATTGAAAGCAACAACAAAAAATGTGTTCATATGTGGGCCACCTCCCAGTTTTTAGGTGCTGGTCTCCACATTATCACATTAGAAATTTGCAAAGAAAGTTGTGGGAGGCTTTTAATGGCCTTAAAACACCAGAAACAATGGCAAATGCAGCAGCATGGTAGCCTGTGGAAACCCATTTGGTATTTGTTAGGGAAATGCAGCGATCCATTTTTGACCCAACACTTGTTTACTTTTGACCCAAGTGTTTTTACAGTGGGAGTTCACTGGAGTTAATCCAATCAACACACATGCCTTCGATACATGCGACTGTTAGTTCAGATCATCGATACCTTGGTTGAGTGGCCATTGTTCATTTAACCTTCAGTATGGGAGTGTAGCTAACCATATCCAGACATGTGTATGGGAAACTTCACCGTATACCGCAAGCTATAATCAACCTGAGATGATGCACTGACCTGTAACAAATAGACTGTAACATTACCCCTTCTCTGCTCAGCGTACCACGTACTGGCATGGTCTGACACGCTACGGAGTTATTGACTCCGAGGATTCATCAGAGCAATCCTGGCCTGCGGAGTGTGGGAAGTCAATATGTTGCAAGAAAAGGCCAATACAGTTTGATCAGATTTCTGGTGAACTAGCTATCCACTGTTGCAGTTAGCCTTCTCAACTATTTGTACATATATTCCTGGCACATAGTCAAACATAGATCTTGTAACAAAAAACACACAAACATAAGCTCCCTACAGCTTTCAACTGTGTGACACCGCAAGTATGTTAACTGGACCTGGCTGTTGTCGCTGTGCATTAACTGTACATTCCAGTGGTGAGGATAATGGCAAGTTCTATTAGAAGCTATTTGTGGCTCTTTTGTGGTGTGATTCACTAGATTCCAACATTAGACTGTGTTTTAGCCTCGTCTGGTGAGGGAGACAAAACAATGGGGAGGTAATGGAGTCCACACTGGTATCCCTCTCTTGTGTTTACAAATTGCTCTCTGTACCTGCATGGAACTACTATTCCCATACTATGGGAGACAAATGTTGCAAAGCAGAGAAGGGTGGCCTGTTGACACTGAGCCCTTGCAGGGGAACTTCCTTCTCTCGGGCCCATAGAAAGCAAACAAGCTAATCAGAAACAGCATGTCGGCTCACTTTTAACTCTGAGGCCATTTCTGATGCCCCATACTTCTCCCGCAGAGGAGTTTCACGAACGGAGAGTATGTTAAAATTATGACAGTAATAATCAAAAGTAAAATTCTAAATTCGGTATATATGTTTATTAAAGCCATGATATAAATTTCCCTTGTCCCGCTATATATCATCAAGGTATTTATGAGCCCTCCAATACCGTCTGCATAAACATTCTACATAATTGTTTACCTTAAACAAGTTTACAAGTAAATAAATAAATAATGAGCCCCACCATTAAAGCTGTACACAGTTAACCAAAGAGTGATTTTGAGCTGAAAACATACAGAAGCCCTTATCCTTAGAAGTAAACTCCGATGTGAATTAAGTGTGGGGAATTTGACTCCTTCTTCCAGTGTTTAGATGTATCCAGGTTTCAAAGTTTAGCGTGTGTTGCTAAAATTGGATGTAGGCGTAAAACAATCCGTCAAGTTTTCTAACTCACTCAATGACAGCAAACAAACAGCACTTCTAGCACAAATGTGAAGTTCAGAACAGACACAGCTTGACTCCGCGGTCCGTGTTAGATCAAGGAGTGTTTTAGTTCTGGTTTTGGTTCTCAGTAGGATATGTGCTAGGGGTTCTGCATACAAATGATTTATGTAAGTCTTTTGCTCAGTGATGAGTTAGTTTCAAGAATTTTCATCTTGGCTGCATCTTCTCCTGTCAGCACTCTCATGTTCTGTCACTGACCTCCAACAGGGAGGTACAAAAATTGAGGGGGAGTGAAGTGAGTGTCATCCTTCAGAGCTTTATGGCTCCAGGTTCTGCCAGGTTCTTTAGCTCGGTAAATGGATTAGACTTTGTTCTTGGTCACCTTTCTTGGTGGTTATTATTTAAAAGAAAGCCAGAGAAAACGAAACTTGTCGCCTGTACTGTTTACAATAAATGCCCATGAAGTTGAACTCTCATAGGATGAAAAAGAAACCTGGTTAAAAAAAGTCAGCTCACTAACAAACTAAAATGTAAACATGACAAACTATCACTACCCTTGATATTTTATTTTTAAAATACATATACATGCCTGTTAAAACGCAGTTTTAGCTCTTTACTATGGGGACTTTTTTTTTTTCAGTTCGGGCAACCCTTCAACCAGCCTTCAAATAGATTCAGCAGATTTGCAAATTTCCCCATTGTGGGACGATTAAAGATTATGATTATGATTATGATTACATATGATTATGATTCTGATCTGATATTTAATGTGTATTTTCTGCATTCATTGTCAGTGTAGTATCATGTACATGGAGAGAATTCCAGTGTGTACTAAAAGCCAAGAGAAAGTGAGACATTTAGAAACATATTTAGAACATAAACCAATCATGGAATAGTGTAATAGAGATGCAGCCCTAAGTGGATAAGGTTCCAACAAATGATGTTGCTCACAACCGTGAAAATGAAAGCCCTCAAAAATGTATAAATATGCCAAACATGCATGTTATCAAATCAAAGAGTGCCTCTGTTCTGCTCAGTGTTGACATTGAGAACTTTAGAACACACTATTGAGTAAAGGGAAACATATTTTCACCCCTGGCTATGTCTTGAGTCATATCACACACGATACTGAAGCAGAGAGAAGTGCCATCGCAACACACCACAATCAGAAGAGTGGGTCAAGCATGAAAGAACTTGCATGCTTAGACAACTTGATTTTATGGCTTTGCACATTTGAAGAACATTCATTCTTGTTTACCTGAGCTCATCACTTTAGGTATGAATGCTTCAACGCACACACACACACACACACACACACACACACACACACGCACACACACGCACACACACACACACACACACACACACACACACACACACACACACACACACACTCATAAAAGCTTGCTGTGAATGATACACTGCAGAACACCTCGGGAATACTGGGCATGTTAGAGTTAGCGTGTTTGCAATTAGGAGATTAGAGAGGATGGATTTCGTCTATGTGTGTGAGTGATGGAGTGCATATGTGTGCATGTGAAACTGAGTGCAGCTGGTTCAACCGAAGCAGGTACATGTTTCACAGTGGTAAGTCATAAGATGCTGGAATGGTTTCAAAGTGGGTGTACCATCAAATGAACTAAGACAATTTGGATTTTGCACATGAAAGAAACAGAATCCTGTACGGAAGGTCCATTACTTGGCCGCACAATGAGGTTGTTCTCTGTTTTAACCCAGTCATGAGGGAGTCGTGCGTAATACTGTACCTTTGTCCAGGTAACTGACTTGAAATGTTTTGGAGCATGGAGAAAACCAACAGGACGTGGGTGTAAGATGCAAACTTACATTCTGAAATGCTTCCAAGTCAGCTGTCCAAGTTGGAAGCAAACCAAAGTCTGTCTTCTAAACGCTCAATCCATCATAGCACAATTTGTCAATTTACCCATCCATTCACTTTCTACTGCTTATCCCTGGATCCAAGCCTGCTGCTACTGCTAATGCTGATGCTACTACTGCTACTACTACTACTACTACTACTACTACTACTACTACTACTACTACTAATGTAACTACTATTGCTATGCTACTGCTAATCCTAGCTACAGCTACTACTACTACACCACCATCACCATGGAATGATGGCTAGTTGACCCTACCCGGCGAAAGTACGTTATACTAATACAGTAGTGATCTTTTTACAATGACTTCTGTCTGTCTCCACGCATATGTTCCAGACTGATCCGTGTTATCTGAAAAAATGTGATCCCTTCCCACAGGCTTTGTACACACTTAGGATGACGACAACAACAACACTGTTTTAAAAAGTATTTTTTGTGCCTGCCTTCCTTCTCTCACTGGCAAAAAAACAACATAACATCACTTTGAGGAAATGAAAACATGTCTCTCTTGCTCACGCAGTTCTCCACTTAGGAGGTAAAGCATGCTTGCTTCAAGTTGTTTGTTAGCTCCTAGTCTTAAATATCAAATTAAACATTGTTTAAACACTTTCAAACACCAATCAATCAAATCTTATAGTTGTGTCTAAATGAAAGTCAGGTAGTTCAGTGCTAGAATATGATATGAAACTCCTTGGTCAGGCATGGATATTACATTATGATTAAAAATCTTCAACATGTGTAACTTTAATGCATATAGAGAAAAATATAAATTGAGTCGAACACATACAGGCATACTGTGGTAATGACTTTTACCGGGGATTAGTATGGGAGCTTTTCTGTCTCTTCTTCTTGCTCTTCATTACAATGCAGTTATAGTCAGTAGATCCCACTGCTATTTGGCATATTACATCACAATGAAGCGCTACTAAGGTGTGCAAGTTTTGTAATCTGTAAAAAGTCATTGAAAATTTTAATACATTGCACATGTATTGCTGGTGAACATTGTATACAGAAGGAAATCAGCGAGTAAACATGCAAGAAAGTCAGGTTTGAAAATAGTTTATTTTTAATTCTTATATTCTGAGTTTGTTATTTGAGAGTATTGCTGAGTTTGTTATTGGAGAAAATCTCCGCAGCCAGTGTGAATGACAAAAACAATTAACCATGCAAACTGAATATTTTACTTTTCAGTTCAAAGTAAATGTCGGGAATGGTGAGGTCAACATCTAGTTAAGGGGAAGGGGAAGAGAAAAACAGTGTAGCCACCTGCCTGATGGTGCAGCTGCACAGGGCTATGGTTAGTAGTGAAGGTTGCGAGTCATAATTGGAGAATCTGTCAACAACTGTCCGAACATATGGAAGATGTAGCTGAGATGCTCAGTACTGGACCATTGAAATCATGGTTTTTTAATGGTCACAGTTAATCAATATATAAGTATTAAAAATTAAGATTAAATAGGGACCTTTTTTAACTGCATCATAGTACAAAGTAATAGCTGGTTCTTATAGCTTAACTCAATGATTGCTATCAGTGGTCCGAGAGAGAACAGTCCGTGTTGTACCTCGCCTGTGGCCCATGGTCAGTTGAGATAAGCTCGAGCTCACCTGCCACATTAATGAGGATGACTGCTATAGAAAACAGACGAGGTTATAATTTGCTCTGGCGAAAACTTTCAGTCTGTGCAAATCAGCCAAAGACCTATGGAATTAATTGTTTTTTACCACAGAGGTTTAAAAATATGCATTGATAAAATGTTATGTACACTCTCATACCTCAAATACATCCAACTATACAGGTCTTAGTTTTATGATGAATGCATTTATTACTAATGTGTGGCTACTTCATTCTTTGCGGGTTCCTTTGGTAGCTTTCAAGTGTGCCTTCACCACTTACAAATTACAAACAAGGGAAACGACTTTGCCTCTGTTACTTGTGTAGTCAGCCTGGCCTGATATTAATGTTATCCCAAGCCATGTGTTTCCTAACAGCTGTGCTGGCTCACTGAACCAAAGCAGCATGGATGACTGCTAATAACCCAGCCTAATAATCCCTATATTACCTAATGCCTTTCCTTAGTTCTCTGCCATTTAATAGCCATTCATTATAGAGCCAACAGTCAGTGCCATTGTGACTCCAGCCCCAGAGGCGGAGTTTGAACGCAGAACGGCGGCCACTCGCCACAGTGGTGGAGCAGAAGGGCCGCCTCCTGCCCTGAGGAGATGATGTTGGTGATTACACAGGGTCCCACAGAGGTGAAGAGAATGCAGGTCCTAAAGAGAGCTTCGTCTATTTATAAACACACTTGTGAAACTCCAGTGGAACGAAAAAAGACGCTGTTGAAATTTATTGAAGTAAAAATACATATATATTTTGGGGAAAAAGGGAAACGCACAAATGACAGCAAAAACATGTCGTTTTGGTTTTGAGTGTTATGTCGGCGAGGCTAATTTAGCTGTTGCAATATAGTTCAAAGCTATTTGATTTGTAACATTGATTGCCTCTGTGCTGATTGGTTGAAACCTAAAGTCACGCACGTGCGTACATGTTCTCGCTTATACACGTACAGCATCAAGCAGCAGACAATCGGCTGCCGAGTTGCACTTCTCTCGAGTGGTGTTCACTACAGTCCCTTTTACATGGGTGCCTCGAACGATATCAAATACACGGACACACACACACACACACACACACACACACACACACACACACACACACACACACACACACACACACACACACACACACATATGAATGTCTCCTTTTTCCTCTGTGAAACTCTGGAAGCACATGGTGATCGTCCTCGCAAGTAGCTCAAAATTACACACGCTATTGACAACTTCTTTCAAATTAAAGTCATGCTTCAACAAGATGGCTAACAAAGAGCATTTTGACAGAATCATATGCATGTCCCTGCTACAATGCAACCCACCTCCCACTGATTTGAACACTACGCCTTTAAACCTTGTAGCAGTTCTGCGTTTTGGAATATCAAGAGGCACAGCAGTCTTGATTACACTGGTGAGCCCAATTTGGACGCCCAGAGCAGGCTCCCCTTAAGGATGGATGAATATCCACTTGGGACTGCGAATTTTACAGGAAACTATTAAGAAAACAAGACATTTCCGATCACAAGGAACAGCCAGAGAATGGTGGGGCGTGGGGATTGACTCCTTAGGAGTCAATTGTTTGAAGTTTAATAGTTGTGTGTGTGCGTGTGTGTGTGTGTGTGTGTGTGTGTGTGTGTGTGTGTGTGTGTGTGTGTGTGTGTGTGTGTGTGTGTGTGTGTGTGTGTGTGTGTGTGTGTGTGTGTGTGTGTGTGTGCGTGCGTGTGCGCGTGTGTGTGTGTTGTTTTTACGTCACTGTTTAATGTACGAGTTGAAACTTGCATTTGACTGTTGGCAATTTGTTTAGAATTGTGTCGTGTAGGAAATGGGAAACTAAATACGCTACTCTGTTCATTTTGGAAAACAGTCTTACATTCTTGAGGCCTCATTGACTGAAGATCCCCAATAGCTGGCACTAAAGTGTATGTGTTCAGTCGCTGTAACTGATTTGTGTGCATTCTTTGCAACATGTGTAAAAATAGTGTCGAGCAGTGTATTTAACTCATTCGCTGCTATTCTAGAATTTATTCAGCTTCAGCTGTTGTTCAAGTGCTATATAAATCAATATATATATGTATTGTATTGTATTGTATTGTATTGTATTGTATTGTATTGTATTTTTGGACGGCTGCCCCCATTTGAAGCTCAGATAACACCTGACCCATATAACTTGGGAATTAACTCTTTTTTTGATGAAAGAAGAGACTGTAAGGTTTCTAATGCTGTATTAAATGTTTATGTAGTCCTAGAACCTAATATTCTGTGGGTCCTGCAATTTCAGTGAAAATGACAAAAACCCTGACACATTTTTGCACATCGTCTGGCAGTGAATGAGTTAAAAGAGTGTTTTGCTCTTTAGGTTTGAAATGATGATTCATTTTAAACTGAAATTGGAAAGCATTAGTGGCACACAAACTAATGTTGTTTTGATTTAACGTACAATGAGTGATTGTGTATTTGACGTGCATTATATTATGTGTCCATCCGATATGACATTGTGTTAAAACTGCAAAAAGCATATCCCCAAAAAATGTTCTGATAGAGGCCAGCTCCAATTGTTGCCATGGGCTGACATAACTGATGCGAGGGAATGCAAAGTTGGTTTATAAATTTTTTGCAAGCAGAACTATTGAATGCTGAAATAGTTGGTGGTCGACTGCTGACACATGGAAACCATTGTGTCTCCCTCCCTGAAATATTTATGTATTGGTGAATTATTCTAAGCATGTCCCCAATGTTTATTTCTCCAACCAGGGAAGGATAGCCAAGCACTCGCTAACCAGAGAGAAAAAAAAACATTTTGTGGCTAAATTGAGCAACTAATGACAACGCCCGAGCAAATTTGAGGCAAGCTTATCCCTTTTGATTTCCACAATCCTGCTTTCACTTGGGCTTCTTTTTCTTTGCACAGTTTCACGTCCAAACACTGTTACTGGCTCTCCATAATATTTTTATATCTGGCATCTAATGCTGTTATGAAGGACCCAAAGGGAGAGGAAGTCATGTTTTTTTTGCGGTATCCATTCTTATCATAACATGTGCGTGCCAATCTCCGATGGAAGCGCTTGTGTGATGTTTTATGGCAGCAGTTCAAATATCCACACAGTATATGTGAAGCTTTTTGCGCTAGTGCATTTGTTTAGTCTTGTGAATATGCACATGAACGCTGAGCCACTTTTCCTGATTTGTTCCCGTACATTCAGCATTGTCTATTGTGTTGCGGTCTTTACAAGGATGAGGATAGGGTTAGCGAATGTATTATGTGTCTGATCCTAGTGACCTATCCCGATTTATGAGGAGTGTAGGATTTTTTAAATCGTACAGATGTTCTGTTTAGAAGCTTTTTATAGGCCTTCTAATTTTAGGTTAACATATGCAAAGGATGCCGCACTGGTGTAGCCCGAGTGTGTGCACCAGATGTGTGTAAAGTACCGTAATACAAATAGAGTTTCCTTGGACAAGGTGTTATGCGGCGAGACAGCAAGCAGGTGGAAAAATGATAAAGGTTCACTCAGCCAGATCCAGGAAGGATATTTTGAGGTTTCTTTATTTGAACTTGCAATTGATGTCGGTTTTCGGCAGACTACAGGTATCACTGCTCTCCAGGCTGTCCTTTCTCCCTCTTCTTCCTCCCCTCAAGTGACTTCCTCTGGTCTGGTCTGGTTTTAAAGGTGGTTCACCTGAGCTTCTGTCCCAGCGGCGATTGGCCATTCCCAGGTGGTTGCAATCACCTTCTCAGACAATTAGCGGTCACCTGACTGTACTGTTTTGGATGGGGAGAAATGCCCACCTTTCTCCCATACAAAATCCAGAAAACACGAAATTATTTAACATTTCTTTTGGCATCATGACACGAGGATTGCAACTTTTTTCTTCATGCAATTATTACAACCTTAGTTAGCGTCTGCTTAATGGGTTGTGAGAATGAGAATGATGCATAGCCTGCTTCCAAAATGGACAAGCCCATAAATGTTTTTTTTTTTCTCAGTCTGAAATCAGAATTGTTGTTCGGGGCTGTGTGTTTGTAGCAGAACAAGGTAGGGTCGGATGTGTATTATGATAGGAACAATGTGTGCAAAGTTAAGTGCAGCAATGCCTAAAATGCCATATGCTCCGACTTATCCATTCTACAGACAGTTATACAGACAGCCATATTATTTGACTGCCAGTTTAGTTATATTTTTTACTCTCCCATGATTAGACTTAGTTGTTTAGGTAATTAGATTTGGAACCCATTTGAACCCTCTTGTTAACAAAAGCAGCAACATTTTTTGTTTATAAATTGCCTAAGCAGTATTAAAGAGGATCTCTCTTCTAAATTAGTTCCCAACCTCGATTAACAAAATGCCACCAAACAAAAATGTCCCATCAAGTATAACTTCTGAAATAGTGACGTGAAATCTGGCCCTGTTTAATAGAACATAAAGGTAAAACACTCGCATACTGTTCTTCTGTCATCAATACATTTGTTCTGTCTGTCATTTACATTGTTGCAAATGAATAAACATATATTTTGATTGAATAAAGAATACATTTCAAAATTCAGCCTTTAAATTGGATGCTCATTCACTGCACACAAGTGTGTCGTTGCATCCTGGTCGACAATTATTGGACTGCAAGTTGTAGTTTTTTTACTAAATTGTGTTTGTCCTCATTAGGGTCGCAGGTGAGCTAGGCTGATTTGATATACGATACAATACAATATATATTGATTTATATAGCGCTCTAACAGCAGCTGAAGCTGCAAGAAAGCACTTAACATGGACAGGTATCATATACAGGAAATAAAACAGTCACAAAGTTAGTAGAAAGCACCAGGCAGGGAAACCAAGATCAGGTCGGAATATGACTTATTGCACAAGGCTGAGCACACCCTTGATTGGTGACCAGTCAAAGCAAGGTGGGGGTACATACTGTAGAAAGAAACAAATCCCACTTGGGGAGTAACGGAATACATTTACTGTCATAATGAACTCAGGATACAAAAACATGTAACGGTATTGCATTACAGTTACAGAAAATACACAGAATTACATTACCAATTCATTCATTCAAAATGGGGATTGTTTGTCAAGATTTACAGATTCCACACAGACCAAAAGACGCCAGCGACCAGTTTGTTTATTTGAACCCTCAGCGTAACAAGGGTATAAATTGTCATCATAGCTCAATGAGCCACTGTGATTACACTGGCACGGTGTTGCTGAGGGCAAATTGGTGGGCATGTACCGTTAGGGGGAGGCCGAAAAGCAAGTTCTTTCCTGCCACTGGCCAGCTTGAAAGCAGAATGGAAGACGGGAGGATGTGTGACCACTTTTCACTGTTTTAAATGTACAATAACATTTACAAAGGAACGTTTGAGCTGTCGGTCTTTCAGTGTCCTGTTACTGGGTCGTTACACAGTGAATGTGACGTCTACCTTCTGGATAAATTACTCACTCAGTTAGCTATTCAAACACTATATTCATAATAAAAATGTCTAATAATGCCACAGTCTGGGGAAAAAAAATTCTAATCTAACCATAAAATGAGCAGATGACCAAGATAACATTGGCTCAATTCGTTACTGGGAATAAAAGTATAATTTCAAATTATTAAACATTCAGTAAGATCAAAAAGACCAGATTAATGAATAAATACATTCACATTATAAATACATACAAATTACAGTAACAGCGGGAAAGTCAAAGGAGGTCTTAGTTTAAAATGGGATGCATTACAACAGAATGTCACCCTTACAAGTTGCCAATGGCCTAAAGTCATGTGTTTTTTTATTTTTTTAAACAGCGTGGTGAGTGGTGGAGAGGGTTGATGAAGCTTGGCACACTGAAATCTGAAACTCTAGCAAGTGGTGCTGATGGAAGTCAAGCATACTGAACGACAAGTGCAGGCTGCCTAAAACGTGACAGAAGGAGAGCAGAGTGCATTTGTGTGTGTGAGAACATAAGCCGCAGGAAATCTTGAGTCCGACGGGAAGACGTGAGGGTAATGTGAGAATCCCTCTCGGACTGACATCAGCGCTTGAGTTGGAAGTAGATATGTAGGGAGCTCCTGTCAGACGGTGAATATAAAAACACAAACCACAGAGCTCTCAAAATGACATGAAAACACGTGTTTACTTTTTGGTGTTTCTATCACAAGCTCTCGGCCCAATGCAAGCTGGGTCCACAAAAACAATGAGGGTTCTCCTGTGAGCTTCGGAGGTCACTTGCGTTAGAGTACACAATCCAGATTTATGGTCTCCATCAGGAGGAGGAACGGAGGTCACATGTAGACTGTGTTAAACGCCTTAGCAATCACACACTCCTACAGGAAGCTGTAATGTATGCAGAAATCCCATGCAGATTGTGCACTTGTCAAGGTCCGAGTAATAATTTCGACACTGAATGAGGGTTGATACAATGTGAGTTTGTCAGGAGTGAACAACTAAAAGACTGATGGATAATTTTGATTCAAGGAGTCCATCTGCGGTCCAGCAAAAAGTTATTCTCTCTGCCCTTGATTCCAATATGCCATGACCATAAAAGGCACAATATTGACAATGGTTAATTGTCATGTTTCATTTACATTGAGTACTTTGCATGTTTTGTTTTAAAAAGCTTTAAGGACTTACGAATACAACTAATATGATGAGCGTTTTTGCGTGAACAACAACCACAACTTAATGGTTTACTATTTTTGGGGGGTGCAGTTGGAGAGAGAAGAAAGTCAAGAGAAAATCTTATTAAGGAGGTGTGGAAACTGTGTTCTCTGATTAATTGAGCAGGATCACAGTCTTCATTGTTGAGTGAAAAGAGTCAGCCATAAACTCTTTCAGAGTGATTTATTTGACGGGCTCTATCATGAATGAAAAAAAATGAAAATTTGGAACAAAGAGTAAGTGTCCTAAAATAAGATTCACATTGGCTATACATACCTTTTAGTGATGCATCTAATGCCTTTGACTCGGGTCGGCCTGGGACTCCTTTTGCCAAAATCATAGATGCGGTTGTTATGATTATAACACATGAGAAAGGAAAACCCATTTGGGATTGCACGCCAGAGTGGCGCCAAACCACCTTTAATATTTGGGCGCAACTTGGGGCAGATCAGTGCCTTCACATTGGTATGCAGCATTTTATGACTTTATCACAGCCTCAAAGTGGTATTTTAGGTTTGTTTTATGTTATTTGGCAAGAAGGTGCACCCGAGTTATGGCGTAAAGAAGAAATATGAGCACATGTGGCGTGAAAGAAGCTAAATGACCGCTTGTTTCCCTGCTCCCTGTGCAGCTGTACTTCACTGCCACTTACCTGCGTAGTTCCACTTGACCTCTTCGCAAAGTCACCTGGTCATAAATGCCAGTTCGGAGATGCAGCCGCATCATTAGAGAATGTAAGCAAAGCTATGAAAACACATTCCATCAAAGGCAAGCCAATGCTAGCTAGCTCCAAGACAACAATATACCAATATAACTAACTAATATAACTAACTAATATAACTGTAATTTTGTGTTTTGATCTTTGTTTATAATTATAATAATAGTAATAATAATAGTAATAATAACAGATATTATATGTATGTGTTTATTTATTTATTATTATTATTATTATTATTGGTTGTTGATACTAACAGAATTACTAACAGAATTGGTACTTTTATGCTTAATACCAAATTCAATCGGTATGGCTATTCATCAACTTTAATTGCCATTCACAAATTTATTCAACAATTGAAAATATGACATCGAGTGCCATTCCCGAATTTGTTCGGGTTTTGTTTTTTCATGCTTGGGTTCCGATAAATAATTTAGGAGTTAACTATTATTTTCTGTTGAAAGAAGAGAGTCTAAGGTTTCTAACGCTGTCTTGAATGTTTATGTAGTCCTAAAACTCAATATTCTGGAATATTCTGGAATTCAAGTGACAATGACAAAAACCTTGGCACTGCAGTGTCTGAAAAAACGTCTGCCCGGACGCCCAGAGCGTGCAACTTTTACATCGGGCGTACAACTTACAAAACGTCTCCGCCCGGGTGGCCGACAACTTCTTCAAGAAAAAGAAAAACCGAATTATTATTTTTTTCAAATCAAACGTTTGCTTTATTGAATATAGCCAACGTTTGAACGAAGATTTCCAAATCGGAATACATTGTTACGATTTCGAAATCTTCATTCGTTTTGGAAATTTCGGAATTTTGGTTCGTCTGCATACATTTAATTTGCATACTCGGCACAGCAGCCAATCAGAAGCCTGCTTCCTGTTTCCGTACTTTCCCGAGCGAGGAGATGCCAGCGTGATGTCATTTGTTATGATCACGTGATCGGCCGCTAACTTCCGTTAGGCAGAAAGTCAAGTAAACACAACAGTTGTCAGCGAGTGCGATCTTTGTTTTGTAAGCTTATGCGTTTCATTTTATGTTTTGATGAATGAAAGTCTTTGCGCTTTAGTATGATGATGATATAGTGTGTGTTTGTTGGCTGTACGAACCGTTTTGTGAAAACATCCGGGTTAAAATTTCACTGAATCCCGATCGCTGAAGGAAGAAAACAAACCAGATCGTTTGGCAATTTGCATACTCAGCACGGCAGCCAAACAGAAGCCTGCTTTGTGCCTCGGACTTTCCCGAGAGTTATAAGGTTGTACATTTGCATATAATTTTCCAAAGCAGACACACAGAATCTCAGCCCCAGAAGAAAGATTCAAAAGAAGCTAACAAAATTTATGACGCTACAAAATGTAAACGTACATTATCCCGTGACTGTAAAGTGTCCTTGAGAGTTTTGAAAGGCACTTAGAAATTAAATGTATTATTATTATTATTATTATTATTATTATTATTATTATTGAAGGCATTGTGGAAAGTCACGTGGCTTGTAGCAGACGACACAACGCAAACATTGCATTGTGCAACATGACGAACAGTGTATGGACAAATGACAACTGGAGCAAAATTACGATAAATTAAGCAAGGGACAATTTGTGGTAGGTACATCCTTCATAAAAAAATCTTTAATACTTTGCAACGATGGTTTTTTTGCGATTAGTCATCTTATTGTGTTTCAAGTTGTGAAAAATGAGGCAGGCAACTTTATGGGCAGTTCTCTGCCCTGGTGTCCGATAACTTTTTGTCATGAGTTTCAGACACTGAGCACTGGAGTGGACACATTTTTGCACGTCTGGCAGTGAATGAGTAAAAAAAAGTACTTTATGTGTACTTCAAATAAGTACAGAATGTGAGTAGTATTATCAACTCCGATTACACTTTTTCATGACGGGTTGGGTGTGTTTGGGCCCTCGAAGCTTGAGCACCTAATTGGACCAAAATATGGTAGAAAGCCACCAATCGTGAGAGGGGGCTATTTACCACCCAAATGTCCCCTCCCTCCCTCCTTTAAAGTTCACTCACGGCCAAGTTTGCACCTGCCATAGTCGCCACTCCACATGGCATGACAGACATAATGTTCTTGACTTGGCAGCATGGTGTGTGTTACCTCAATAACATTCCAGCGCAGACAATGTCAGTGATGACATCCAGTTCGTAAGCATTATGAAATTCTATCTTGTTGGGGAAATTCTTTGAATAAACACGACCGTATTTTTGAAAGCATTCACAATGAGTTATCGTAGAAATAGCAGAGCTGCAGATATCCACCCAGCAGTTTTAAGGAGGAGGATAATAAATGTCATCTCTGAGAAGATAGTTACTGGGATTTACATGAGTTTGAAAGAATTCTGCTGTTTTTTTTAAAGACTACCATGATCGATTCCCAAACTGTAACTCTTGATACGGTTGTTACTTAGGTCGTTTGAGACCATTTTTGCAATTCTGTACCGAAAAAGGAAATCCATACTTTAATGAATTGGCAGCCTCACACAAGCAGCAGAGCAACTTTTTATGAAGCAATGAAAGTTATTACAGCAGCCATATAGTCATATACTGGTGATCAAATTAATTCATGGTAGCCTGGCACCAATGAATGCGTACGTGAGGGAGGATGTTATGTCTTTTTTTTTTTTTTGCAGAGCTGAGCAATGACACCTTTGATCAATCAGCGAGTGAAAGAGATTAAGGCTGATCAAAAATGCACACCAAATGATTGACTTCAATTGCCAGTATATTATTTCAAAGAGGTGCTGGGGTCTTATTTCAAACACATTATTTAATAATAGTTTTAGAAAAGCTGAAAGCAACGTTGCTTGGGTCTCAAGCTCCACTATTTGGATTCAGTTTGTGACTGAGTTGTATTTCATGTCAGAAACAGAAAAGGGAAATAAAATTATACTTTCAGCTGTCTTCCTATGATGGGGAGCAGACAGTTCTGTTAGTTTGCTTTGAGCTTAGTTTTACGTGCAAAGATGTCCTCAATAACAAACCGCAATGTACGGTGCGTGCGTGTCTGTGGTCATGAATATTGTTTTCTGCAATCCCAAAAATAAAATGTAGTCAATTCAACTACCATTTTTTGTGTACTCAAAATAACAATAATACATGTAATAATAAAATAACAGAAAATACAGTCAAAAGTTTACTGTTTTTGGATTGCAAATTGTGGATCTGCCTTAAATCCTCCGGGGTCAGATGTGACCCCGGAGGACCCCAGTGGCAAGCTTATCGTGCTATTCGGTTACAGGGTACAGGGTGACCCAAAAAGATGCGTACTCTTGTAAATGTGGCTTTGATTAAAAATGTATTTATTTCAAATTACAACCACATATTACTCAGTTTATGGAAGGCGATTCACCAGAGTTTCAGCTATTTCTGTCAATTTTTAGTCAATTTATGGCTTTCCCAAGATGTGTTCCAAATGTCCACCATTTCGTTGCAAGCAACCCTTACTCGTCTGACAACGCTGTCAATCACTTTTACACACTCATGGGTACGCATCTTTTTGGGTCACCCTGTACCTGAAAGAGTTAATGAACCTGATCTGGTTGGCTGTTTGACTACGGTCCCACTATTTGTACCTCTCCTCAACAGCAAAGTCAAATCTCAAAGGCGTAAACGTAATCTGAGCAGTTGACAGTACCACCACAGTGGAAAGATATTGTACCCTTAAAGGTAAAGGGATTAGGTTTTTCTCCACAGCCACATTGGCTGTCATTTGCGTGTCAGATTTAAGTCTGACAGAATGAGCGAAATAGAGTAAAGCAGCGCAAGAAGCTGCGTAAAGTCTAATGGCTGACGGGCGCTGTATCTGTGGTAAGTGGGAGGAAAAATAATGCCGTCTAAAATTGGTCATCAACAATCCGGACTTCACACAAGGCAGAGCATACAGGTCCTTCAAACGGTTTCCTGCCTTATGGCACACACATTGTCTTTTGTTACACCAATGTGCATGCATCCATGAACACAAACACAAAGATACTGCACTAGAAAGTTATGGAGATGAGCAGATTTTTTTGCTTTACTTTCATACATTAAAAGAGTCTCCCGCAGAGTCCCTGGTTTTGCTTTAACTTAGTCCAGAACATCAAACTAGGAACACATTTTGAATTAAATAAAGGATTTAAAATACCGTAGAAGTTGTTCATTCCAGTGGGAGAGAAGCCTTTGATATAAGTTAGATTCTGACAAACCCACATTTACTGAGACAAAGTAGGACCCTGCAGCTAAATGTGCATACTGAAGTACTTTGACTTAATTATTCACCAATACCACATACCAATACTGCCAATGCCAATCTTGCAGTACAGTCTGTATTTTTCCTAAATCAATATTGTTCACAAACACTACATTTTAACTCATTCACTGTCAGTCATGTGCAAAAATGTGTCCATTCCAGTGCCAGGGTTTTTGTCATTGTCACTCAAATTCCAGGACCCACAGAATATTGAGTTTTAGGACGACTTAAACATTAAATGCAGCATAAGAAACCTTACTCTCTTCTTTTATCAGAAACAATAGTTAATTGCTAGGCTATATGGGTCTGGAGTAACATGAGGTGTAAGTGGGGGCGACTGTAAAAAAAAAAAGGCAAAATCTGCCCCAATGGTGGAAGGGAAAAAAATATCGCCAAAAGTCTCACCGCTCTTTATCGCCCCTCGCAAGAAAAACCAAACCCCGAACAAATTCGCGAATGGTGCTCTACGACATAGACCAAAAATACTACTCAATCACAGCGATGCTTGGATGCTATTTTCATGAAAGACACTGTAGCTTCATTAGCTTAGATGCGTCTCAATTCACCTTTGAAAATCCTTCCTGGTCTTTAGTTGCAGCATCAAATACTGGATGGTACACCACATTCCCCTATCGTGTGAGAAGCCAAGCTTGTTCAGTATAGCGTGCACACACACATGAGCAGCGTCAACAAACACACATCTTAATCAAGTCGGTATTTATTTGAGCGCATGTCTCAATCACTGGTGGCTTAACGTGCTTTACTTATCTGGATTTCGTATTGTCACGCAAGGGAATTATTTTCATGACCTGCACATACGGTATTTTTCTTTTGATATTCACTAGCACTGCGAAGACAGATTTGGCTCGAGTTTCTTATGAATAAGATTCTGCTTTTCTGTGTCAAAAATCTGCTCTTTATTCAAAAGAGATCATGAAAAAACAAAGACTTGAATTTAAAAGAGCAGAATTTACGTCCAAAATAAAATAAAATACATATTTTAAAACGGGGGGGAACATGAGTTTCCAATATTTTATAATTTCCGAACATGCTTCAAAAAAGACAATGTGTCTGTTGTTCTTTCTAAGCTTGTCTGTAAAGTGTCCTTGAGAGCTTTGAAAGGCGCTTGAAAATAAAAATAAAATTATTATTATTATTATTATTATTATTATTATTATTATTATTATTATTATTATTATTATTACATCTTTAGAGTTTATTCCCAAAATAAATAAATACAACTAAAGTAGCATTGTATGAAACAAGTTGAAACAATATTTTTTTTAAATCATTTTAAAACTGCATCCAAGATGGATATTTTAAAGGCCGATGTTCAGAGTGGACAACGAAAGTAGCAATTTGTTTGTTCGCTGTGATTTAAATAATACAGATGTAATCCTTTATTGCTTTTCTAGACATAAGCAAGACTTTGCTTACTTTATGTGGAGGAGAAGGTATGATAAGTTTGTGCTTCTGCCTATTTTCCCTTTCATACAAAATGTATTGGATTGGATTGGATTGGATTTGCCTTTATTAATCTCGCAGTGGAGAAATTTACATTTCATTATATTATTTTATTATTATTATATTATTATTATATTGTATTCGGTAAGTCACTGGCTTGTTTTATGAAAAAAATATATAAATTCAAAGGAAACTAAACTTGAAATGGACACAAGGCCTAACATACTTGAGTTCAATCTAACAAGGGAATAATACAGAAAAAAATATAATACTAGTAAGCCTCTGATTTGGAATTATAGTATTTCATGAAGACAGCCGCACTTTGCCATGGATTGGGAGTGGGGTGAGTCACCCAGTGCATGACTCAGTCACCCTTTTTAACTGTTAACAGTCCATCCACAACATGTTTCTGCCCTTCCTACTCTCCGTCCCAGTATTTATTGGAAGAGAAGTTAGACAAACATGGGGAAAGTTTGACAGTTCAGGAGACAGTGGGTGAGATGCTGTGTGAGCTCTTCGACTCATTCAAGTGTCCATGTCACTTGTAGTTGATCTGAAATGTCATTGGAAATTCATGAATTCAAGGCTTTACTTCTTTCTGCCTATATTACATTGGGTGCAGATGCAATTGTCCAACTGTAATTTTAACTCACCCAGAGTTATGTTCGCTTTTGCAGTGTTTATTTTGACTTTCGGTTTTATAAATCAGGTAGTTTTAATTTTAATAGCTGGCATGCGAGTTTTTAGTTTCTGGATGTATTTAATCAAATATGTAATGGCCAACCAGGGATTTTGCTTCATTGAACTGCAGAGAATACTCTGTGTGTATATAAAAGAATGATTCATAAGAAACCTTGTCCCCGTGTGCATAGCTGTATTCATTTCAGTCTTTGTTATTCATAATTATCGCACAATTTGAGCTATAAGAGACCAAAGTCGTGGAAATGTTCTGTAACACCTGAACTCTGTTACTTGAAAGCACTTTCTTTGCAATAAACATCACCGTAGCTTATTTAAGACAAGCTGTGAAAAACAGAAGGTGTGCGTGTGCGTGAACTTGTGCATGTGTGTGCGAGGCCCTACAGATTGCTTGCAGTCATCAGTCAACAAATTCAATACTGCAAACATTAGATTGATGGGCTCATGAATTTTATTTGTGCAGTCCTGAATCATTCCATGTGTTTGTTTCTTCAGATATCAACCATGGAATGTAGCCTGTTTTTAACAGAGCTGCACCACTTTGGACACATGCTCACAGAGCCAGCCCCACATGTGTGTCATCACCATGCTCAAATGAGTATTCTCATAAGCGAAAATCTATTCTGAGACATTTGGCTCAATATATTTGACTAATATACTATATAAATGACTCAAACTCTTAGTTTTAAAGTAAAGGAGGAATCTCGCTGAACTGCAGCTTCCAGGTTAGTATTGTCATCCAGGCAGTAATTTCCTTCCCAATGTTACTCAGGGTGTTCTTTGCTTCGCTTCAGTTAATCCATTGACTTAAACCAGTATTATTATTTTTTGTTCTAGTGTGATGTTGGAGAATGTTACAATGATAATTAGAACGTGGGATGTGCCAATAGCGTGAGGACAAGCGCTTAAATTTCAGTTCTCACAGATAAGTACCGGTACTTTACAGTATAATGTCATTCGGTCTTGCACTTGTGATGCCATTCACATATTTTTCAAAAGCTAAAACTTTTATTGATCATAGTTCTTGTCTCAGTCAAATATAACACCAAAGTAACAACTTTTGATGACTGACAGTTTGACTCCCAACTGCATGTTTTTTGAACAGCCATGACATACATGTCACTTAAATATTGCTTGTAACACAAGAATCAGAATCAGAAAGCCTTTAATAGTCCCACAATGGGTAAATTTGCAGTCCACAGCAGCAATTTCAAAGGCGGTGTGGGGGGTGAAAAGATAAAAAACAAAATATTCTAACGGTGCAAAAATGTTTTATAAAAAACTGTACACAAAGGTGACACATTGTAAAAGGAGCTCATACCGTAGATAAGCGATGAAGATGAATGTAAAGTTGGTTCCACTTTGCACAGCAGTGGGGTTGTCATAGCCGGTGACCGAGAAATTAGGTGATTGATCCCGCTCTTTGAAATAATTAAAATTACAAGTGTTTCTAAATCACATCAGTAACAACTTTTATTGGATACAAACGGATGGAAGCCAATGGTGGCATTGGAATGATTCATGGCCGTGTAGCATGAAGCTTGAAGCCCGGGATTCCATCTATCAACCTTCTCACTAACCACATCATATCTTCCACCCCAACATTGCTCCTTTATTTATTTATTTTTGTACAACCTGCAGGAAGCCGAATCTGCAAGGTCTGATGAACCTGACCTTCAGCCAAAGAGAGCACTAAAACGGTCGCAAACATACCAGAGCGTTTCTCACCCCAATGACATTTTTTGTTTTCAATCCTTGCACATCACATTTGAGCGTACGTCAAAGTCGCTCATCCATCTGCAACTGACACACAACGTAGGGTTGGCTGCATGTGATCGCTGCACACTGTATGCCAGGCAAGACATGACCGCCTGCAGAGAGACAACAAGCGGGCTCACTGGTTCTCTACTCGAGCATTCTGTGCCGACTTGGGGAATTTATGGCTCCATCTGTGTATTTTCTCAGGGCCTCCCGGAAAGCGTGGAAGGATGGGAAGAAGAGGGGAACAGGGTAAGTGAAGTCCACCACCTGTTTTCTTTCTTGTCTTGCCTTTCCTTTTCGTTTTCACAAACTCACTTCATCACACTCCCGGTGACTGGAAGTGTCGTGCAAAGCTGCATCCAGCTTTTTTTTTAGCTTTTTTTAGGCTTTTAAGAGCCCATCTTCTTCTGTTCACCTGGCCCATGTCGTGGTTCTAACATTGTCCATATGTCCGGGGACCTCATTGAGCTCGAGTAGCTGATAAAGCTCAATGAGTGCCAACATCACTGCCCCATTGTTTGGAATGAGAAACGTGGATATGCACTTCCTGACTTTCTGGGCGTAACTGTGTCCACACGTACTGCTTCACCCTCCAAAGAAGTCAACAAAAAAAACAAGACTCACAGTCAACAAACACAAAGTTTAGAAAAGTTAAGCCCACCATTGTTTGGTGACTAACAATGGTGCGTATCCAATATTTTTTTCCCACCGCCCTCCACAGCAACTGGCAAAATGACCACCTGCTGTAGTATTTAATGGTCTAATAAATTCATATAATCTTTTTTGAGGTTTATTATTACCGTATAGTAAACGTTTTGGGATTCTCTCATAATCCTATTGACAATTCATCATAATTATCATGGGCACTATAAATTGACATAAGATTGTTTGTTTTAACATTTGATACTAAATATTCATAAGTAGGCAGAGGTGATGCCCTTAATGTTTCCAGTCTCCATTTGTATGTATGATTTTTTTTTTTAAATGATTACAATTACAATAATTTACACACGACTGAGCATCCGGTTGGAGAATGACTTATCTACAGTTGTAATTAATGAACAAGCCACACAAATTATTCCAAACGATCTGAATCCCAATTTAAAAGCTCCATCATAAAGTAATTTAACGGCAGATCTCATAAATTTGTCGTGTAACATATTTCAAGTGCTGCATTGCAAACAAATTACTGCACGTGTGCAGCAAGCTGAGATGCACACAATATTTTCTCATATCTGTTTTCTGTCTCTTCTCTCTCTGTTGCAGGACCTCCCGTAAGTACATTTGCATCTCAACCAGAAACGTCGTATCAAAGTTAAACAGTGTGAAGGCATGGAACGTAGAAAATCACATATCTGTGTAAAATAGAGCAAAATAATACACCGCCTGACAAACTGCCACAAAAGTGTTACACATCTGCACCCGCAACTGGACTGCGAAAGGAAGTGTGCATGCGTGCATGTGTGCATGCATGCGTGCATGCGTGTGTTGAGACCAGCAAATAAATTATTGTCCTCTGAGGGCTCATATTTTTTTAAACACACACACACATGTACACACATACACATATGAACACTATGAACACACATATACATACACATTCACCTATCAGGTTCTAAAAGTTTTGTTACTATTGATACAATTGTGTTTTAACTGCACCCATAACAAATCCACATCTTGAACCCTGATTGGCATATCTACATTTCAAATGAGTACGTGGGGACCCTCCGAGTAGAGTCTGCACTTTATCATGGCTTGGGCCTTTTCAGCAAGTTTAAGCTAAAAAGCAACATAAAATACCGTAATTGACAAGAGCGTCTTGCTGGCTAATTTGAATTAACCTACTCCAAAGCGCAATTTAAGTCATTCACTACCATTCCAGAAAAAGCATGATGTGGATGGCCATTCCCAAAATTTTTGGGGTTTCGGTTTTTCTTGTGGGGGGGGCGGCGAAAAAGTGTTGGTCAAACCTCTGGCAATGGTTTTCCCTCTCACAAGGGGGCAGCATTTGCCTGTTGTACAGCCACCCCCATTTCAAGCTCAGATAACTCCAGAACCATATAACTTGGAAATTAACTATTTTTTTCTGATGAAAGAAGAGAGTCTTAGGTTTTTTATGCTGCATTGAATGTTTATTTAGTCCTAAAGTTCAATACTCTGTGGGTCCTGCAATTTGAGTGAAAATGACAAAAACCTTGGCACTGGAGTGGCAGTGAATGAGTTAAGAGGTCATGCTTGTGAAGTTGGTGATGTTTTTTCTAAAGTATTTCATGAAGTGGAACCTCTGAGATTTAAAAAACATCTATTTTGGAATACCAGTAAGCCTGGTTTGTTCAGAAGCATGTTTTCTTTTTTTCCTGAATGGAACTAGACCTGCAAGTAACATTCATGACATGTTCAACTATCTTACGCGTGTAAACGTACAACCTTGTGTAAACATAGAACCTCAGAGGTGTCAGACATGATGAGATGGTCCTCTATTTGGATTTGAGTGCCTTCACACAATTCAAGTCAAGCTAAACTGTGATTGTCATTCAATGATAACACAAATTTTGATAATTGTCTGCAGCCCCGTTATAACCTGTTTCAATGCTTCATCCTTTAATGTCTAACCTCACCAGGGCAAAGCGGGACGGGATGGATACCCGGTAAATTGGATTTGTTCTATAGCCTTACACTCTTCTTTTTGACCCAATCTTGACTCCTTTTAAAGCTCACGTGAAATTGTTTTCCTGTATTTTTCTTCTGTTTGTTGCTCTTTTTATTGCCCTTTCTTCCAACTGTTTCTGCTTCTTCCCCTGACCTCATATGACTTTCATTACTTATCATTTATCCTGTGCCATAAAATTTGAATACAAACCTCTACGCACAAACTATGGCACAAATTGTCCTTTGACATGTTCTTTGTGGGCGGGCGCTGGGATGCAGAATATATGCTACTTAATGGATACATAGAGTACAGTATGCTATGATAAGAAAGGAAGTAAACCTTTGTATTGGGGAAGACTGTTCCCAAGCCTTCCAAGGGCCCACAAACATCTCCTAATAACGAATTTAAACCAGATTATTTTCTTACAGACAATGTATTGTAGGTGTTCAAATACCTGACATGTTTCGCCGTATACTTGCGCCTTTGTCAGGTATTTGAACACCTACTTTCATTCCTTTCATAACTTTGCTGCTGTGAAATGTAAATTTCTCCACTGAGAGACTAATAAAGGCAAATCCAATCCAATCCAAATGCTCAAACTGCATTCCATATAAAAACACTGTTGTGATTAATCCCCAGAAAGTGCCACTTATGGCCGACATTGGCTGCACAGGATAAGCAGTGTGGCACATTGATGGACACGATGAGATGGAACAGCCCTGCGCTCTGTTGCTGATTTGTGGTTTCAGTGTCATCAAATTCTCATCAGAGCACACCGATACACGCTCGCCACGAGAAAGCTCAGGTTTTATAAGCAGATTGATTCATTACAACTGGCCGTCTGCACAGTGTTTTAGCGCAGGCGCAAGCTATTATGGGATATTAACATTGAGCTTGTTCTATGCAAGACAGCTTGTCTGGCGTCTGGGTATTGACTGCACACGGTAGTTGCCCTTGTTTTACCTGCTGTGTTTTTCTGCATGTCGTCTGATTGGAAATTATGGGAAGTAAATGACCTTAGGGGGTACTATGGGTTCTCTCCCGATTCGATTCCCAGTCTGACTGGCATTTCACAGCCCTGCTGACGGGAAATCCCAGCCTCTAATTACAGACAGGTGGAGCAAAGGCGCAAAATGTGTGAATCATTTGTTTTTGTTTGTGTGTGGCTCAATTCGTCTTTGTCACCGTCTTAATTAGCAGTTCCTTAAAATGTTTGATTTCTCAAAACGGAACAAAATAAATGTGTTCCTTAAAAGGTACATAATCTGGATAATCCGACCACTCTTAATTCAAAACCATGTCGTTGCTTCTTCAGCATCATATTACGCAGCAAAAAAGGCTGAACGTGTCGTTCACTCATTCACTGGCATTCCCGATTTTATTCAGGAATTGAAAAGCATGACATGGAGCTCCATTCCCGAATTTGTTCGGGTTTTGTTTTTTCTTGCGGGCGGTGCCCGTAAAGCGCCGGTCAGACCTCTGTCAATGTTTTCCCCTTCCACGGAAGTGCAGCATTTGCTTTTTGTCCTTTGTTACAGCTTCAGCTGTTGTTTAAGCGCTAAATAAGTCAGTATACTGGACTGTATATCTATAGTATTGTATTTTGTACTGCCACCCTCATTTCAAGCTCAGATAACTCCCGACCAATATAAATTGGTAATTAACCTTTTTTCTGATGAAAAAAGAGAGTCTGTTTCTTATGCTGAATTGAATTGATCATAATAATAATACATTTTATTTATAAGTGCCTTTCAAAGCGCTCAATGACACTTTAAAATCACAAAACAGGGACATAAATAAAACCACAGCTAAAATTATAAAAATAACGAGATAAAACTATACAGGGAATGCAATTTTAAATAGGTGGGTTTTGACAATTGAATGTTTATGTAGCCCGAAAACTCAATATTCTGCAAATCCTGCAATTTGAGTTAAAATGACAAAAACCCTGGCACTGGAGTGGAGACATTTTTTCACATCGTCTGGCATGAGTGAATGAGTTATTAAGATAAAAAAAAACATATTTTGAGCTAGCACAATGGTGTAGGAATGCAGGTGCAGGACGTCAACCATCCTTCAATTGTTTTCCGTGTTTCCTCCAACTAAATTTTATGTTGCATTCTGCAGGAGCTCAGATATGTCTCGCAATCGTCATGCAGCTCCTTTCAAATTTATTCCAATCAGTTTATGACGTAGTTTGTGTGTCTCGATTTAAGCGCGTGTGTTTGCATGATCGTTTGTATTGATTCTACATGTCTCGTGTCATACTTCTTCATAAATCATTGCTGAGAGGCTTGTGTCTTCCTGCCATCTAAGAAATCAACAACTAACAGACTGACAGGACTCTGCAGGATAGAGAAAATGCACCAAATGATTGCGATAGATATGTGCGGTCAGCACCGGAGTCAGCGTGTTTATACAATCACGGCAGTTTGTGACAGACAACGAAACATGGGCCTCCATCGTTCGGTCGCAATGGCTGCTGAGTGCACATTAAAGCCAGACGGTCAGCCAACAACACGTCAGTCATGGTTGTGTTCCGACTGTGCTCTGCTGTGCGGTTCTTTTCACAGGCAAATGTCATGTGGCACAAATTGCGGTCATGTTCAGTAGTTTGTGGAGTGCTGTTGTTGTGGAAACTTGACATGTTAACCTGGTGTGGTGTAAGGAACTCATCCTTTGTTTTAATATCGCATCATTATGCCGAGATGTAGCTTAATGGGTGCACCTCAATGTAATGTGCACTGCTCTGGTGTGTGGAGCAAACTTTTAAGCAGCACCCTCAACAATTACACCCAACTTGCTAATTAGGGGTCTGCACTGTACGGAATATAGTAAAGATGGTGAGGACTACTGGTGCCCTTACAAACATACACAGACTTGTGACCACCTGTGGCCAAGTTATTTAGTGTGTTTAAGAGCTGTAAAAATTGTGGGAATGCTGACCATTGCATCAGATGGATTTTTTTTTTCCGTTCTCAATTATTCTTAATTAGTGGTCGCTTCTCCAAAGTCATTTAATTTTCCCTTGTTTTGTTTTATTTTGCAGGATGTTATTTGCTTTTAAGTAGACAAACATAATACATGTTTGTGACTGGAAATGTATGGCAGACATACTTAGTAACCCCGTGATTTTAAAATCAACCACGCATTCTGTTGTATTCCATTCCACTGTGTGTATGATTAGAATAATATTGAATCTGCCTTTGTGTGTCGTTATAGCGTGCAAGTAGACACCTTGTCCCCATTAGGTCAAAAGTCAGTACTATCCAAAAGAGCTGAGTGAAATGAATACAGAACATTTGAGATTTTGCTTTTGTATGTATGGAAATGAAGCATAGAGTTTCAGCCTTAATTGTGGATGGATGGATGGATGGATGGATGGATGGATGGATGGATGGATGGATGGATGGATGGATGGATGGATGGATGGATGGATGGATGGATGGATGGATCAAATTCTTATCTACCAGGATAGATTTTGCCAGGTTTTCGACACATGATGTAGTATGTTTTGGATTCTGAGCTGTTCTTTCCCTTCATATTTTCCACTTCCTGTCATCATTGGTTGATGGTAAAAAAAATCAGATTCCAGAACACGGCCTGATCTTGGTGCAAATCATCTGCAATACGGTTTCCAAAAACATACCAGCATTCTTACCAGCATTTATACCAAACATTCTTGAAAGAGTTTCTGTGTGTTTGCGATTAATGTTGTCATTCACATTTATGAGTATTTTGTGACACAAAAGAGAGGAACATTGGCTCTGAAAAATGAGACACTTCTATTCTCTCTCTTCTCTACTTTTATTTCTATTGAGAGTACCCGGGAGTGTGATAAAGTAGAAGCCAATCTTAAGTAAACTATTCAAGGCCAGAAGATAATGCTCAGTGATGGATTCCATGTTAGCTTGAGTTTCAAGTGGGGCTCAAGGGAGCCTGTAAAACAGGTTATCTTAACATTGCATCTGCTTGTGAAAGGAGGATGTCAACGTTGAATATTGTAACCGTTTTTTGGAAGGTTTGATCCTTTTTTATGTCAAAGTGGTCTTTCGGGCTTTTGAACTTATTTTTCAAACACAGATGACTTTTGCTACTCTTTTTGCAGTTTTGGCCACGTTTGACAAAGATTGACATTTTTTTTCTCTCATTCTTGTTCTGTCACTACAAACGGACATGTCAACTTGATCGGCGTGTTGAGAAAACTATTCTATTTAATAAGGGCTAGTTTCCACCAAATGTCACCCTTTTTTCCAATACAGTACGTGTTTGATGTTAGATACAGTGTAATGATTTGAATGACAAATAATGCAGGTATCAATTATAATATAGTGCTATAATTCTTCTGTAATTTCCTAAAGATGTGACTTTCTGTTTTTGTGCTCCACAAATTCTAAATTTGAACAATGCAGTCTCGTCTTTTCCGTCGGAATTCTGTTGATGATCTCGTTTGAGATCATCAACAATATATAAATAAATCAAAATCATCAACAATATATAAATAAATATAATTACAATGCTTTTTAGTCACGTGGCCCTGAATCATCAACACATTATTGTTGCAATACCAATAAATCATCAGACCTAAATCAACCACCAGGAAGAATCATAAAATGAATGGCTTGTGGATTCGTTTATATGGGTTCAAATGAATGGAGCAGGATAAAATCTACTTTTCAGTCTTCTTTTTCATGTGACTGTTGGTCTCTCTCTTCCCCCCTAATCTTACATTATCCTTGCTAATATTCTACTGTATCTAGATTATTGTGTTTGAGGATGATTCTGTGTAATTTATCTTTCATTTAAGTTTAATAATCAGAATCAGAATCAGAATCAGAATCATCTTTATTGCCAAGTATGTAGGACACACAAGGAATTTGTTTCCGGTAATCGGCCCATTCCTTCTTCTCAAGGATGTGTCACCCTTTAATTCACTTTCATTTGTGGATTTTAGAACCACACCAAATGCTCTATACCACGTGTCAAACTCTGGTCCTGGTTGGCTGCCGTCCTGCATGTTTTCCAGGTTTCCCTGTCACCACACACCTGATTCAAATGAAAAAGTTCAGGCTTCCACTGAGCTTGCTGATGACCTAATCATTTGAATTGGGTATGTTGTAACTGGGAGAATTGAAAAGCAGGCAGGACGGCGGCCCTCCAGGACCTGAGTCTGGAGAAACTGACTTGCCTGGAGAAACTGACTTGTCTAATTGTCTTATCTAATTGAAACTGACTCGACAACGCATCAGTGCATGGTTTTGGCCAATGACTACACCTCATTTTGCCTCAGAACAACCATCAATTCCGCACAATGGTGAAAATGAGATTTTTCTCCCCATCCTTATGCCTAACATTTTTGCTGAAGCTAAACATACCCTCAAGCCATCGGCAAGCCAGCACAAACATTGTGCAAAAATATTTTTTTTAAACATGTTAATCATGGTTTTATGTGCCGTGAATAGCTTACTATGAAAGTTTATCATTTGGACTGTTAACAGTTTTGTCTCTCCTAGGAACAATTGGGCATACTTTCCTAAAATGTAAAACCTTTGTTGTACTTGTGCACATTACCTTCGGATGTGTGCTTTATTCATTCTCTCTATCGGTCTCCAAACAGGGTCCACTTGGCTTGGATGGTAAACCAGTAAGTAGAGCATAAATCACAAATACAGGACATGCTTCAAGTGTGCATTAGACATGGTTGAACTCTAACTGGGTTTTAACTCCTTTCAGGGAATACCGGGTCTCAAGGGAAGCCAGGTAGTACACACACACACACACACACACACACACACACACACACACACACACACACACACACACACACACACACACACACACACACACACACACACACACACACATTGTCTTGTTCTTGGCCCATGTCAGAACCTATTTGCGCCAGAGGAATTGCCATTTTTGGAGCAATGGCTCCATGTGGGTGTTTAGCCTTGAACCCCATCAGTCACTTTCACTGCTCCTGAGGGAATGTTTCTAAGTCCGGTAAACCACTGACGGTAGCCATCTTGGTTTTTGATATACTCCTAAGTAATCGCCAGTTTAAAGGGGTGTGGGTTTGTCATGTTGTCAAGGTTGAACTGCAACAAGCGTTGAAAGCCTCATTCACGTTTCACCTCTGAGTGTGATTCATCAAACCTTCCCTGAATTGCTCCACACTGTGAGAGACCCTTTATGTATCGCGAGGAAACAAAGCAAAGCACAGCAATTGGTTACACAGTCGTGGGAAAATGTGAAAACTTTGCTTAGGGGCACATGAAAGGGCCCTTTGAGTAGGCGGCTCTTGATCTGGTCAAATGGCAAGAGCTTCTTCAACATCATGACCATTCATTGAGCCACTTTTTCCTGTCGAAAGGTCTTGTTTAAAAGTGAATGGTTGAAATATGTCTACGAGGTCTTCACTAGTTATACACTATGAAACTGTTGTTTGTCAATAATCCAGCATTTTTAATGTACTCCCTTATGAATGATGCATTTCCAAAAATAAAACTCATGATGTAAAATGTTCATGAAATTCACATTTGAAATAACAGAGATATTATTGGGATTTTCCGATTGAGCATACAACATAAAATGTTTTATAATGGATTCAAAAGCATATAATTTAGCCAGGAAAGAGCAAAGCCATTTATCATGTCAAATCAAGTCAACTTTATTGTCAAATGTGCTCTTTGTCAACATGAAGCACAGATGAAATTTCTTTCCTCTCAACCACAGGAGAGAGAGGTGCCGCTGCGGGTACCCGCGCAGCCATCAACCGAACAGTTGTCATTCCTGTGTAGACTCTCAATCTTTCATTGTGAGAGCTCAAAATGATTGATTCCCACATTTTGTCAACAAGCATCAGACTAAAAAAAGTCTACTCAGATTTCTTTTGGGGATGTTTGTTTGTTTGTTTGTTTGTTTGTTTGTTTGTTTGTTTGTTACGTTATTTTTTTTCTTCCTCGTTTTGCTTTTTATTTTGAACACAAAAACAGGTAGCTAGGGCTGTCTGTTCCTCAAGTCCTCTCACTGGCCATGGTCATGGGGGAGGGTGTGTGTTCCATTTCCATCGATATTTTCATGATATTGCATTTTGATTCAGCCGGTGTAGAGTGCATGCTGTAAAACATTGAGCTAAAGAGAAAGGCATAATTAAAAGTACAGTACAGACAAGCAAATGCTCACATTCACCCCAATAGGCAAGTTCAATTATCATTAATTGTATGATGCAAGCCTTTATTTTGTAAAGTAAATCACAATTTATTCTGCTAGCAAAGACAATTGAACATATTTGAACTCTGCACAGTGTGCAAACCTCAACCGAAGCTATATTGGCAACAAAAGTGAAACAATGTTGAACATGTTATAAATACCTTCCCAAATAATGAAAGCCAGTTGTCTGATCAGTGTAATTTACACATTTCGTGGACAAACTGAATGGTGATAGTATACCACAAATCAAAACTGTAACAAACATATTGAATGAAAAACGCAGGATAAAGTACAAACAGAAACCGCTGGCAATTAAAAGCAAGGGAAATCAAAAATGCACAAAAAGGGCAAGGTAACATCAAAGCACCAAAATAAACAAAAGGAAATAAAAAGAGACCAAATGCATGTAACCAAAATGAGCAGAAATCTCTGTCACAAAAATACTTGCGTAATCTGAATCTAAACAGACAAGAGTGATAAGGAAAATGAGCAAGAAGGTCTAGTTCCTAGACCTACTTGCTCATGTGTACTGTTATGTGCTAGACTCGAGTACATAACAATTGAGGCACTACGGCAAACAAGATCAATTATCCGACAAGAACTTGGGGTAAGGGCAGTCCTTATATACTTGAACTTGATTAGATAAGGAATAGGTGCGCTTGCTGGAGAGAAATGTCCCGTCACATCAGCTGCAACTGAAACAAAACGAGCATGAAATGATTCTACCTCGAGGTACCGATGTGGTGCAAAAAGGAATAACAGAAATGTCAGAAGTGCATGTGTTGCTCAGATGATAATAGCTTTGGGAGTCTCAACGTGGAGAAACGGAATCAAAAGTTTCTATGACATCATTACACTTGTTTGTGTTGACGTGCGTATTTAAGGTCATATATCTCAAGAGGGTCAATCATGATAGATTCCAGATCTTCAGCTATTAAAGTAGTCTGACACACTATTTAATTATTTAATGGCTAACACTTGTTGAAGTTATTTATGTTACAAAATCGGCTTGTCTGAAACTCACATATTTGAGGGACAGGTGCAATCCCCCTCCCCAACCCTCATCCAATACCCTGGTCATGAACTCAAACTGCAAAAAAAATAAACGACCGACATTAGTGTATACTAATACATTAAACTTTTTTTAATACGGCGCAGAAGCTGTCAAGTCGTTTTATGTTAAACCTATGAATATCTGTGCCATTATTGCTATTGTGCAGTGGGCTAAAATTTGAGGAAATGTTCAAAACATCAAATTAAATTCAGAGTACATTGAAATGGATTAGAAGTGAATAGTGAGAATTTATTGATTTCTTTTGTACTCTAACTTGCTTACAGATTCCAAAAGCATGCAGGTTGAGTTAATTGAAGTTTCAAACTTTACACACAGACAAATGTGAGCATAGATTGTTGTTTGTCTCCAGCCGGCCGTCTGAGATAGAAAATGTACAGATGGAGGGATTTTTCACTTATTCACTGCCATTCCCAATTTATTCAAGAATTGAAAATATGACGTGGAGCTCCATTCTCAAATTTGTTTGGGTTTTGGTTTCCCTGGCGGGGGTGCCGATAAAGTGCCTGTCAGACCTTTGACAGTCTTTTTCCCTTCCACGAGGGGGCAGCATTTCCCTTTTTTCCAGGTTAGCGCTTTGTTACCGCTTCAGCTGTTGTTGAAGCGCTATATAAAACAATGTGTATGTCATGCATTGTATTTTGGACAGCCATCCTCATTTTAAACTCATAAATTCAGACCCATATAATTTAGGAATTAACTCTTTTTTTCTGATACAAGAAGATAGTCGAAGATTTCTTACGCTGCAGTGAATGTTATTGTAGTCCTAAAAATCAATATTCTGTGGGTCCTGGAATTCGAGTGACAATGACAAAAACCCTGGCACTTGAGTGGACATATTTTTGCACATGTCTGGCAGTGAATGACTTAATTGGATTTATTTTTCCCATCGTAGTGTTGAAGTATCTCCCATAGTGGATATTCTGTTATTTAGACTTGGTTAGTGTCACGGTTTGCAAGGTGGTGATGGCGGGTGCGGATCCCAAAAAGCAGGCAGGAGTGAGTAGGAGGTTGTTTGACAAATTGTATTAAATTAAAGTAAGCAGGAACAAAATGTAAAACATCAAAATCATCTGAATGGAAAAAATACAAAGTAGCAAAAGAAGACCAAAAGTAAAACCCCGCCAAGGTTAAACAAACACGTACACAATGCATGCAGCAAACAAGCAGCAAACAAACAATGAACCGGCACCGGATGATCGTGCCGGGTGTCCTTTTAAGTGTCAATGATTAAACGACCAACACCTGCGAGGCTGCAGGCAGGGCTGACGTCGCTACCCGCTGGTCGCCAATCTGATCGGGACGACCAGCACCTGTGCAGGTGTAGGTGGGGCCGACAGCGCCCCCCGTTGGTCGCCAACCAGATCATGACAGTACCCCCCCTTCAAGGGGCTGCTTCCAGAAGTCCCAACAGTCTCCCAAAAGGTCCACTCGCCAGGGAACGGTCGGTGGAGAGGGCAACCGCTGCCTCTCAATCATACGACGGGCGGCGGCCTGATGGGAACGGGACTCGGCCTGGGGTGGACGAAGACGCAGCACGGATCGTCGTGGGCGTGAGTGCGATCCCTCTCGCACGTTCACGCGACGGCGCATGGCTCTGCGTGGACGTCGTACTGCCAGGCGCAGAATGGCACCCCGTACGGCCGTATGGGACCAGGTCTCGGCCGGACGCCGACGTGGGCGTGAACTGCCCGGCTCCGGGGGAACGAGACCAGTCCAGAGCCGCTCCGGGATCCAGCGGTGAGTGGGGTCTCGGACTGACGTTGACGCGGACGTTGCACGGCTCGTCGTGGATGAGACTCAATTCGTCATGCACGACGACAGCGTGGCTGGACGTGGGCGTGCAATGCCAGTCACCCAGTGTCACCCTGGACGGCCACCTGGAAGGAGGTCTCGGCTGGACGTTTACGTGGACGTTGCGGCTCGTCGAGTGACGCAATTCAAACGCGACGAGGCTTGCGCTAACGTGGACGTAGCATTGCCAGGCACAGGGTGGAAATGAGACGGGTCCGATGTACCTGCGGGATCCGATGGTTGGCCGGTTCATTCGGTCACGGTTTGCAAGGTGGTGATGGCGGGTGCGGATCCCAAAAAGCAGGCAGGAGTGAGTAGGAGGTTGTTTGACAAATTGTATTAAATTAAAGTCAGCAGGAACAAAATGTAAAACATCAAAATCATCTGAATGGAAAAAATACAAAGCAGCAAAAGAAGACCAAAAGTAAAACCCCGCCAAGGTTAAACAAACACGTACACAATGCATGCAGCAAACAAGCAGCAAACAAACAATGAACCGGCACCGGATGATCGTGCCGGGTGTCCTTTTAAGTGTCAATGATTAAACGACCAACACCTGCGAGGCTGCAGGCAGGGCTGACGTCGCTACCCGCTGGTCGCCAATCTGATCGGGACGACCAGCACCTGTGCAGGTGTAGGCGGGGCCGACAGCGCCCCCCGTTGGTCGCCAACCAGATCATGACAGTTAGATTGTGCCATATATCATTCGTCATTAATTAATCATCAATTCTACACGCTTTATGAAAACCCCAGTGATCAATTCATTAGTTAATCCATGATTTGGGCCAACGGCAATTTTGCACAAAGTCGGATATATTTTATAGGCCATAAAAAACAGGGAGTCACCGCCATATGGTGAGAGGAGAAGGTTGAAACGCAGCCTCACTTTGAGCATTACACTCACATCATCAGTCGGTCTTATGGTAGCAATGAAAGTGTCCTTGAGACACCGACTGATGTACGAAGAAAGGATTTCTTTTTTTTTTTCACGTCCACTTTCATCTTACAAAGACAATCGATCTTGAAAACGATTCTTGAAAGATGCTGTGTCAAGGCGTAATATCTTCCTACGGTGAAATGTCTTCAAGACTGGTTGAAGCAAAAAGCCGTAGCTTGACATATGATGAAATACCGCGAGGTGCCATTTTCAGATACATGTTGCTTGTCTGATAGATGATATATCTTGACCATCTGTCTCCACTTATCTCCTCCCACAGGGACCAGCCGGACCCAAGGGAGAAAAGGTATGTTTCACTTTGGTCCGACACCAGTTAACTAAGTACCTTTTGCATGTATGTCACATTAATTACCACCAACATTATTGCAAACATAACTGATGTTAACTGTTTTTTTTAATTTCTCCCTACCCCATTCATGTTGACTGGGCATCCATCAAAGGAGTCAAAGATTACATGTCGAAATGTAGGAGCTCATGTGTCTCGGCACATTCTCACATCAGGGCACTTAACAGGTTTATAGGCCTCGATGATAGCCAGATGTTTTCCCGCTCACTGAACCACTGGCCAAGCCAAAGACAATTGCGAGCGATGCAAGCAAGAGGCGCTTGAGGGGCATCATGCATTAGAAGATTTTTATACGTTGTGTCCATGCACCTTCCGTATTAATGATAGAATATGCCTTGACAAACATATCTGTAAATGACACAGCATCGGTCATGGTCCGACAGGAGCAGGTTGAAAATGTCACATGATGCTGAAATTTGGAAAATTGGCACCCTTCATTTAAATATGACAGGTGATGAGCATCGCATAGTCTCCAATTTTCCATCAGAGAACTTTCAGATTATTACAAAGTACCCAATTGATGGTGCTTTTTTTCAAAATTCCCAACCATATCATATATCTACTCCCAGGTACATTGTTTTCTTTTTCCTGTTTGTTTCCAGGGTGACCAAGGAGACATTGGACCAAGGGTAAGACAGTTTTCAAAGTTTGCATGGAGATTCACTCCCAGATTCCACACAGAATCTGACAAAACAGAATGTCAACATAGTAAGAGTCATGAAAACTCATATGTGACAGCGACATATACTGTATCCATTTAAAGGAGACATGGCATAGCAAGTCACATGGTTTACAATCTTGGTCTGATTTGGAAGCTGGTACCACAAAGTGATCATTGTATCAAACCTTTATTAAAGCACTGAACAGTCTCTATTAGTTGTTAATTATCACATCCAGACCATGTTTGAACTCAATGCGTTGTTTCTAAAGCCGACAAATAGTGTCCTATTTTCTAACAAATTAGTTTTGCTCAAGGGAGTGGGACTTGAAAATGCAAACCCAAACAAGACCATCACAAACTGGAATCAAATGATGATCATTGAGACGGGTTACACCAACCACAATGACGTGTTGTTGACGTGCCGGTCCGATTTCTCAGAAGTCACCTGGACAGTTGTGCATGGATGGCAACTCTATCAAAAATCACTCAAGCTAAATCAAGATGTGCCAGTGTGTGAAGTACTTCGACAATGGCATGCTAAGTCGTATACTTCTGAAAGTCTTCTGTGAGCAATTTCACAGTGAGTATGTTTAATGACAACATATTTTCAGTTTTGGTTTACAATCTGGTCAACCAAAGAAATACCGACAGACAAATTGCACACAATGCCAAGCAAATAAAGAAATGTGTTTCCCTTATATATCTACTTCTGGAACATCACCAACACTCATCTAGTTCCTTGAATGAGGTTTAAAAATGGCCTCATCCTCTAACCATGATGGTGATCGTTGAGAAATCCTGATACTGTACAAATACAGACTTGCCGCAAAAGACATAACACTAGTTATGGGAGCGCCAAAGTTGCCATCTAGTCTCAAACCAAAGTGTTTTTTTCAAACATTCCGAGGTGGAGAAGCTTTGACCTGTATCTGATCCATGTTGTCAGTCTTGCCTTTTCATGTGATGTCATTCCACTCACCATGACATTATGCAATTATCTTCATGCAGTGTGGTTTTCAAAATACCCCCTGTGTCTTACTCAATGGATTCTTTGAAGAATTCACCGACCCGATTAATTCAGAATGTTTGCATTTGTTGTGCCTACAGTATCAGGTCATGAAAATACGAGTGGGTCTCTCCCTGTGAGGCGAATTAAAATATTTGGGGTTCAACCGTATGGAGTCAAACTGCTTATTTTGGCTATGCGCTTCCTGTTTCAACCCACATATATTAGGCACACCGGAGAAAAACTAAATAAGAGCAGCACCCCGAAACACTCAACGAGAGGCTCAAGCTTGTTTAAAAAAAAAAACCAACAACAACAATTCACCACTTAGATAAATCTGTGGTTTCGTTTCAAATTAGATTTTACATTTGAATTAAAGCATTACCTGAAGACTATATGGATAAACCCACAATTATTCAAAACTTTGCCAAATTGTGGGTTAAAATGGAATTGCCTTTATTCAATTTGTATCCTATGTCCGGGAATGACAAAACAAATGGCCAATGATTGTAAACTGTTATATTAGGGATTTAATTTGTTCAAGTTCAGCTTGTTTTTGCATTTTGAAAATGGCACTGGTCAATGGCAAATTGCAATCAGAGATTGATTAATCTGTCACAAAATGTATTTTTGATGGTGATTTAATTTATTTTTTCAAGTGTATACATTTTTCATGGAGAATTTTCAAATATTTTCATGTTTACTTTTTAATGTGCATGAAGAATAAATGGCTGCTCATTGGAAATCAGAAGACCAAATTAATCTAAAAAAGTATGTTTTATCATTAATTAAAAATGGAGTAGCGAGATAACTAGTATTATTAATATCCCGGACAATTAAGAAGTGTATCGTAAATTATTCTGGTGACTAATCTCATCATGTTAAACATTGCTGCCGGGGATTTGGGACCCTGTGACAAAAATATCTTTTTCATTGTGGCCGACTGGAAAAAAATATACATCCTTCCTCCTCTGCCCCTTACAGCGCCCCTTTCAGCTATCCATTTAGAACATTGGCTATATCCGTATCGAGGAAGGATAGGCATACTTTTGGTCTATGTTAAAAATAATATAAGAACGATGATTATTGGAAACATATTTTGGCTGCATCTTTGAACACCAATGTCATTCATTTCAACAATTAAAAACATTTTTTAAATCTCTTAAACTCCAAATTTGGACAGGATATGTATCATTTTGGCCAGGATATGGATCATTTTCAGCTTAATAAGGTAGCACACCCAATGGAGTTCTACAGTTGTTCATTTCCTACCATATCAACAACGTTGCCTGTTCCGCCTCTGAACTCTGAGGCAAAGAGAAAACATTGAAAACAGGAAATGACAATGAATCTCTGTCAACCTTTCACTTCCGATCTATCGATCATTTTGAGTGCCTTTTGTCAAGTGAGAGTGTAGTCTTGAGCACTGATGACAATCACAGGATAACAGCAGCATTAAAACATAATCAGATGTCCTGAAAGCACAAGCAACCACGAGCTAAAGGTCATGCAGTGCAGAAATAAAACTGCCTCCCATCACAGGCTCCAATGCATATGGAGGACATTGTCACTTGCATGTTTGGTTGGTATCAGTTGAGTTGAAAAACGAGACATCACATACCAGTTTCATCATCGACCAAAGCATTCCTTTTTCCCCCTCACGGAGTCAACGGCACAGTGGTTTAATGTCTTACTATCAGCCTGATGAAAATGAGGGATAGGAGAGGCCCAATGTGAAACAGACAACTTTATGAGGCATGTCAGGAAAATGTGTGAGCGGTATTGTCACGAGTACAGTTTATAAAGAAAAAAAGGATAAGATGTAAAAAAAAAATGCTACATGTCAAAGTTCCAAAACCTGTTAATCGAAATATGATTTGATTACTCTACTTGTCACTGCGACGGTTCATCCTTAATACTTCATTCCGTCCTCCTTTATATTAAAGGACAACCGACGTCACTTTTTTTGTTTCGTAACTGACATCAGAAAAACGTTTTATAGCATCTAAAATACCCAAAACACGCAGTATGATATTTTTAGTCAAATGCAAAACACCAATAGAAATGACTTAAAGTGTCTAAAAAGTACTTCAATTTGAAACCGGAAGTGGCCAGTTTCAGATGGTCTCGCCCCCATGTTCGTGGTGAAACGGCAAGACGTCTTGCCTTGCTCGAGAATCAAAACAATGGCTTCAGATTTGGAGAATATGCTTTCTTGTTACTCATCCAGTTATGAATATGATTCAAATACTTCTGAAGAAGAAAGCATACATGTTTGCAATTGATTAAATAATTTATTCTGTGTTATTTTGAGGCATCAGGGGTGGGAAATGTCGCACCCAAAAAAGGCAGAAAATGGCGACAAAGCCGTGTCAGGAATTAATCAGCCCGTTTTCACAGGCTGATTAATTCCTTACATGGAGCTTTGTCGCCCTCTTCTGCCTCTTTTTGGTCCTACACGACGTTTTCAGACCAAAGTACAGCGAAATGCATTGACGTGATGGAAGGACTGCTACAATGTGTCCTTCGAATTCGAGGTGTCCCCCGCCTACTGTGGGACGCCTACTGGGATAGGCTCCAGCAGCCCCCACATCCCGAGTGAGGATAAAGCCGTTTGGAAAATGAATGAAGCAATGTTTAAAACGTTGTTGTCGTTGCATTAAATGATGTACTGCTCAAAGACATCTCAGATCAAATCACAGCACCTGGTAGAATAAACGGCAACTCAAAGATATTATTCACACCAGTATGTTTGAATGACGAACCAGGTGGCTGCAACAAGATATTCACTTAAACTTGATGCCAAGGACCAGTTTCGTACAATAGTTTAGTACACATGGTGTCTCTCAACATTTGCAAACGATGTCTATCTTATGTTTTGGTTGAACATGAAAAATATATCCTCAGTGTGCGATGTCTTTCTCCTACTAGCCACATCCACAGTGCTCACTTCTCACCTGTCACTTCCTCTTCTCAGGGTCCACCTAACTACAGCACATTTGCAGGACTACACAGTAATCAGATTCTCACTGTCAAGGTTTGTCCTGAGCAGTGAACTCTCAGTTTGCCGACAAAGCATTCACTGCTTCCTGATCTGTCTATGCGCGGCAAGGAAGACCATCCACTCTGAGAGATTCCTCTTTGTCTTGCCTCTGGGTCTCCCCACAGCTATTCTGCTTCTGGAATGCAGATTTCCATTCTGATTTATCTTTGTATCGCAACTGCCCTCCTCTGTTGCTGTTTCTCCACCTTTATCATCATTATCTCTCTTGCTTTCTTTGCTGCATTTAACGCTCCTGTGTAGATGGTCTATCCAAGATACGATCACGGCTTTCTCTCTGGTGACCACTCAAGCACCTTTCAGAGACGTTTTCTGAAGGTATACCCTGTACCACAACTTGGGCATGTGTTTTCTCTTTCCACACTTTAACTAAGGAGTTTAATCCCATTTTAATAATCTCTGCACGTTTCTTTCCGTTATTGTTAAAGTTAATGAAATTGTGCATGTCATTGAATTAACAAAATGTTTAACTTCAATTATCAATTTTTACATTTTATGATAGTCATGAATATCAGGATACACTGTATTACTTTTCGGTGTTGACCCAAAAAATGCTATTCCTGCTAATGCTCCCAAGTGTACAAAAGTATTTAGCATAGCATCACAGAGAACAATAGGCAGTCATGTCTATCATTTTAAGATTTGCAGGTCCTGCATTGACATGGAAAGAGTACATTGTTTTCTAGATCGTGGATCTTTCCTGATTCAATGATTTGTTTTCATGCAGAAAGACAAATCTCTCAAGTATTTCAGTATAGTCCATTCACTCACTCATTCTTCTGTTTACTGTGTCATCAGGGTGACCAAGGGCAGGCTGGCCCGCCAGGCCCTCCAGGTCCACCGGGTCCCAGAGGACCACCTGGGAACACCGGTAAAGATGGACCTCGTGGCCCAGCAGGAGAGCCAGTAAGAGCCTTTGCTTTTAATGTCATGTGACTAGCTGACAGCGAATGCTCAAATAGGCCCATTTTCAAACAATCTTGTCTACGGTATATTAAGGGACTTGCCGTTAGTCAAACACGGGCAATTGTGTTTGGATGACGGCAGTCGTCTCTGTGAGTGCCTAGAGATTACTAGGAGTGCACACAGGTCTAATCAAAGATAATCAATCAAGCTTGATTCATCGGTTTGAGCGCTTCACACTCGCTTCTCATGCAACAGGCAATTCCACGTTACGGTGCATCTGCAAACTTGACTCAGGGAGAAGACAGTTTAGTCGAAAATAAACACTTCATTTGGTACACGCATTATGCTCTCTTTTGCACACATTCGACAATAGGATAATTATTGCAGATCGTGAGAAGTCTTTCAAACACAACATTTTAGTTTAGCCTCATGAAAGCTAAATCGAAGAAGCAGCTGTTAAGATGATGCAATCCAGTTCCACAGCACTGAAACCTGCTCACAATATTAATTGTCAAGGTATTTTGACCATGTAAATTGACGGTCAGCATTATCTAAAATGGATAAGGCTCCTGGCAATCACTTGTGAATTGTCAAGTGACAGTGACGGTAAAAAGAGAGATGCGTAGCAGCGGGAAATTCTCCTTCAACTGAGTCTGCCAGTGAGTTATGGCTTAACTAAAGTCAGCTGCATAACCGCTCTCCTGTCTTCATCTGTTTTATATACGACAACAAGTTTCTTCTCGTGCCCACGATAGCATCGACCGCACACTCTGCTTCCAGGAGCTGATCCAAGCAACCCTGACACCAGAATGGCACTGCTGTCTTAAGTTCTCTGGTAGATCGCCTGCCCCACCAAACAAAAGTCGTGCCTCTCGCCTGAGGCCATTTATGTCTCTAAAGATAACTTTCCCACAGCTCAGGTCATAATGTACACAGTGGCAACATAAAGCTTGTGGTTATGGGATGGAAGACTGAGTAGTTTTGATTTACTCTAAGGGATGACTACTTAAGTTCCCTTTCACATGGCCCAGGAGTGCTCCAGGACTGATTTGGTTTGTCGACAACGAGACCATAAGTGTAAACAGACCAGGAAAAGTCAAAGTCCTTCGACATAGACAATTTCACATCAACTTTCCTGGCTGATTAAAGGAAGTGCAAAACTCCAAGCAGTGAAATAAAACTGTATCGCAGAGGGCTTCTCCAGATGTCTATTTTTAGCAGTGGTGGCCTTCTAAAAATATCAGAATCACAGATTAATGTCAATTATATTTTGTCTCTCAATTCTTATTAAATAATTCCAAATTGTCATACACTGCTTTTCCCCTATTGTGCTGCTTCAAAATGTGTGTTTCGTATTTAAGCATTTAACCAATCACATTTCACCCATCATTTGTTGCCAGGGTCAGAAGTCTACCTGGAGGTCTTCACAATCAGTTCTGCAGGCTCTCGAGCATACAAATAAATGTAGATGAAGCTGTTACATTAACCAATCAGTGTTTGAATTGGCAACCCAAGGCCAGCTCGAAGGAGCTGGCAACGTCAGAGTTGTGACAAATTATGATTGGTTCGTCACATGATTGGCTCAAGACTTTTTTTGTGTTGATTTAATAGTCGTTTTGTCAACCCACAATGGCTGAACGAGAAGAAACGGATTTTGTTGCCGAAACACTGTTAAAGCCATTTTCAAGACAGACTTTTCAAGAATAGATGGACGTCATTCAGGTTGGACAGCTCTGAAACTAGCAAAAATAGCAAATAATATTGCTATTTTATGAGGTTATCATAAATCCACACGTTCGCAGTAAAAATGCGAGCAGTTTAACGACAGTATTTCTTATGTTTCTTCAAGTCACAAGGTGTTTCCTGGCCAACGACATCCTCTAGTGGATGTGTATTAAATCACACCACACTGGCAGCTGATTGATTCAGATGTAGCAATACTGAAGGCCTAGGAGTGACATGCACAGCCTGGCACTGGCTATTACATACGGCTTTGAGCTGGTGTGTTCAGTTCTGTCATATTTAGTAAGTCATGGACATGCAAAGTCAAAGAATAACAAGAATTTTAAAGTGGCACCCAGCATTCATCCACCCGTTTATTCTATATCGTGATTGTCCTCATTAGAATCACTTTTGGCCAAAGGTGTTATACACCCTGGAGGTCGTCACCAGCTTGACACTAGACACCTTTGGACAATTTAATGTCTTCAAGTTACCTAACCTTCATGGTTTTGGATTGAAGGAGGAAGCCAGAATGCCTGGAGAAAATCCACACAAACACTACACAAGAAGGTATATTTATATTTGCACTCTACTGTGCAAACTGTACACAACCTGAAAAGCAATCCATTGTAACTTCTATCTGAGATTTGATACCAGCTTTATATAGAATTGACTGCCTTTACATAGATAGCTGTTTATTTTAGCTTCACAGTGATGGTTAGCTGTTGTGAAGAAATACCCTGCATCATGATGAAACAGTGTTATTTTCCCATGCAATGTGATCAATAAATTGATCCATTGTCGGATGGCTTTCATTCCATCAGGGCCCTGATAGAATGAAGATGAATATAATAGGGTATTTTGGTGGTTTTCAATAGCCCCCAAAACACATCCACGTGTATGTGTGGGGAAATAGAACAGTGCAATATTTTGAGTTGGCAAGCGCATAAGATGCTCTGCCATGCACGACTTCATAACAGATGTTGCGTGGCTCAAACAGCCAACTGGCCCTCACAACGTGTTGTGTTTACTTAAAACAAGCCCAATTACTGCCAGAAATGGGATTTGGCATTTGACATTTCAGCTCCTCGAATTTCACAGTTTGATTTTGACATACACAACTTTGCAGTTTTCCATATTACTGAATACAAATACTACATGTTTAGATGTGCAGGACTAAGAAATGGAATGAAGGAATGGCTATAATACCAAACGTTGAAATGAATTTTGGGCAGGAAAGAGCTTTCAGTGATTGCGATCAGGAGTTAACTGATGTGGTGATAAGATATTCCCCGTTGATTTGGGTGATTTTAGAGAGCAGTTTGGTCTAAAATGTCCAGCTGCTATTAAATCTCCTGAAAGCCATCACTTAACATTGAACAGTCCCCTTTAATGGGACACTATTGGACATTGTTGCTCCATTGATCATGAACAGTATCTTCTATAACCTGTAGAGTACTGTACAGTACGTAGTACTTGCAATTCTGAGATGTTTGCCTTTTCGAATACAGTACTGTCATCTAGTGGCCAACGGCAGTATATGTGACTCATTCTAATTACATTAATTTCCTCTGCCCCAGGGTTTTCAAGGCCGCGATGGCATTGAGGTGAATATGTGTCCTTTAAAAAAAATAAGAAAACTCACATTTTTATTGCTTTAATGTGAAAAATATTTTTTTCTTTAGGGTCCTCAAGGATTACCTGGGAAGGCGGTAAGGTTCACACTGACGTATATTTTTGGACACTGTGTCCAAAACCTTTTCTCTGAGTGTCAAAGTGCTTGAAAATCTTAAGACTGAATTGGTTATTTTTCACTCTCAGGGAGAAGATGGGGAACCTGGATATCCTGGACCACAGGGTCCTCCGGGGTCAAAGGTACAGAGATCTAGAGATACTGTCGAATTTTATTACATTCTTTCCACCTGCCATATGCGTGTGTGATTGAAATAGGGTGAGCCCGGAATGGCAGAAAAAGGAGAGAGAGGCAGGGATGGACTGCCAGGTTTAAAGGTAAGAAGACATCATAGCAAAGGGTCAATTCCAAACCATCCTTTAGAATTCTATTTTTATAGAATATTATGAATATGTGTGTTGTGTCGGCATTAAACCAAATGAATGTATATCACACAGGGCGATAAAGGAGATGTAGGAGTCCAAGGCCCACAAGGTCCCATGGTGAGTGCTTCACCCAAAAGCAGTTTACCAAATGCTTTTAGCATTAGATACAAGTTGCTAACTTCAATCTACTTGGAGGACTCACAATTTCTATAGTGGCCGGAACACAGTGGTACTCAAAACCTTTACACAACGGATCTCCTAAAAATATATAATTGGCTCTTCGTGTGCCTAAGACCTAAGTGTTCATTAAAGACATGGCACTGGTTTTATTACTAAAAATATATATATTTCATATTGTTGGAAGCCAAAGTAATATTTTGAACTGTTTGAACATCAACGCTACGTGTAAATACTGAGAAAACAAATACAGCATATTAAGTAAGAATTGGACCTACATGTGTCAAATCAAACAGTTCTAAAAGATTGAATGCAACTGTTTTGTACTTAAAAGTTGAATACACATGAACTGTTTAATTAAAATTATGGCAGTTTCAACATTTAATTCAGAAGATTTTTCACCTCCCAACCACTAGAGAGCCTTCATGCCACTAGCTGTACTACACTTTCGGAGTTGCTGCCATTATGTCATTATATAAACGCGCACGCACACACACGCACATGCGCTTCCGTGTTTTGAATATCTCTTTTGTTTCTATTTTTCAGGGTTATCCTGGTGAAAAGGGCAGTGCGGGCCACTCGGACATCATTGACTTCAATGGGAAGCTTCTTGATGCTTTCCAGGTGAGGACATCTTGGATTATATGATATTACTATTGTGATACAAAAGAACAAACAAAACCATACACACCAAAAGCTACAGAATTTCGAGGCCAACCAAAATATTATTGAAAAATGTATTTCTAAAGTTTTCTTAAGGAAAGGTCCTCTGTTGTTAAAACTGTTTTAATGTCACGATATCAGGAAAGGTCTAGGTGATCTATTTTAGGCATCTTTTGTGTTTTGTGGTACCTCTATCAGAGAAACATAACTATTAAACAAGAACCTGGGGACTTGAAAAATCTCTTATTTATTTGTTTTCATAGTTTAAGGTTCATTCTGCTAAACAGTAAATGTACTTAATACAATGCAAAATACATCTTTCAATTGATGAAAAGGTTTCTTCAGCCGTCATCTGTACTTAGTACAGATGACGGCTGAAGAAACCTTTTCATCGATGGACCACTCCTGTACGACTGAGAGCTTGCCTTACACAGACGTACATCTTTCAATGTATGTTTTTTTCCCTATTGGAAAAATCTGCTTCAAACCTGGGACAGTTTGGAATACAATAACATCCCAGAATGGAGTGTTTTTAATTCTGGAGGTTCCTTTGTATTACCAGGTATTCAATTTTGAGGGGAGATGCAGGGATCAGTATATGTCAAAGACAAATTTTAAAAAATCAACATGGTCATGCTGCATGATTTTTTTGTTTTGTTTCGCAGGCCATCAACACAATCAGTATTTCGGTAATCCGCAACAGTTTTTGCATGGTCTGTGGTGTTGTCAACACTGATTAACACACACGCTGGAAAAGATGCACCACAAAACCTGTGCAGTAGACTCATATACAGGCTTGAACACAGACTTTCAGTCCAAAACACAGTCTGAAATGTCACTCTGTATTACACCATATTGAAAAAGATTTTTGTCAACTTGTTGCTCTGGTCATCTGGGGAGAACTGTGAAGCAGAGATTTAAAAAAGCATGCTCAATCATGCAGAAACATCAACAGCCTTTGTCACATTGTTTTGAGTGTTTTCATGCCCTCTCATCCCTCGATATATCAAGCAACACAGTGTCTTTGTGTTTGTGCTGCTTTTCATTACTCAGCTGGTGCACAATTTAAGGGAATGCTTCACTAAGAACATCACGTCCCTCTCGACTGCACCCTCTGCTCCACGCTAATACCAGATGGTTATCTCTGCCGTGGGATGTGTAATTAATTTAAAAACGACTACTAACAAAGCGAGGTTCTCCTCGGCGTGCAACTCTATCAAAGCAGTATGCTATGGTTTTAAATTACTCTGCAAACATGTGAACCTGAGATGTTATTAGAAGTCTCTCAAAAGGGAAGTATAAATCCACATTGCTCATTTGTGTGATACATCACATTGGTTTCAGTATTACGGTGATGAGCCATCATGGTTCAAGTGTCATTCTTACATTCACTGAATACCAGTCCTTTTGAATAACTTGCATGAGCCACCTTCCTTTTTCAGTTACATGTATTTGATGAGCACAGATCATATGCTTAGTTGCAAACAACCAATGGTTGCCATGGCTTTAAAGGCATACATAGACTACATTAGAAATTAAATGACATGCACACTTCCGGGAGGCAATGTTGTTGATTCAAAAAGACCAAATACTGCAAAGGGAAAAATATTAAGTGTAGTATTATGGATCCTTGCACGTGAAGAGCTTTTGGAGCCTGATTTAAGGGAGCTGCATACAAATTGCTGTGGGATGAATGTATAATTCATGGGGGTTCTTGTGATTTGTTGATGCAACTTACAAGAATATTTACTTGCTCCACTTGTTGTCCAAAGGTGTCAGTGTGCATGAAAAGTAATCAAGTAAAGTGCAAAATCCACAAGGGATCCAATACAAAGGCAGAATAAGAAAAGGAACCCAACATGTTTGTTTGCATGGATATTGAACAGCACTGCATTCTACTGAGGGGTGTTTCTAATCGCTGTTGCTTTATTATATTCCGTCATGAAGAATTGAAAAACGTTTAAATCAACTCCTTGATGCTCTCCAGCTTGGCATCCTAACCAGAATTCAAACACACTGGCATGAGAAAACCTGTATTCGTCCCACATATACAGACTGTCACTCCTGATCCAGCGCTTGCATAAGCACAAAACATAACATGCGTTGGTGTTTTTGGTAGGTGCCCGCAGCAGTTAGCCGTTTTACTCCTAAAACAGAGAGCAAATGAACATGGCAGAAAAAGGTCAAAAAGAATAAATGGTCAAAAGCATCACCCCAACTTTTTTGGTTGCTTGTTTCACCAGGGACTGCCTGGACCACCTGGCCCACCAGGTCTTCAAGGAGAAAAGGTATTTTCAATAATGTAGGAATTAGCGTCATTATCATAATTCAGACATCTAAATTTTACCCTGGTTGGGTTTAACAAAAAAATTAACGACACTTCGGGAGGCTGACTTCACTTTAGGTTGTCATATTCATCAATCAAGAGGTTCCGTTTTATTTCAGGGGGAGCTTGGTTTACCTGGTCCAGCTGGGGTAGATGGAGAGAAGGTACATGTATAGAAATACATGTATTGTGTTTTTGGGATGGTTCATCGTTCATAATTTGTATACTCTCTTTTTTTCATCAGGGATCTAAAGGTGATGGGGGTGAGGCAGGACCACAAGGGGAAAGAGGAGAAAAGGGAGAGATGGGCCTTTCTGGGCCTGCGGTAAGTTGTGAGCAAATACGCTGACGAGTCACTTCATTCGAGGCAACCGCACATTCTACTGATGTGCAATGGAAGGACTATATCAGCAAATGCATTTTTACAAGCAGTCAGAGAATTAGTCACGAAATAAGGTGTTAGTCGTGCTTGTTGGAGTTTGCACTGCATTGATGAAAAGGTTTCTTCAGCTGTCATCTGGACTTCTTTGAAAGTGTCGGATGTTTCGCTCCTCATCCGAAGAGCTTCGTCAGCGAACTAAAGTCGTGCTGGTAACTCTGGCCCTTTATATATCCCTAATGTACAGGGGTGGCAGTGCCAGACCTCTGCCCTAAGGTTGGGGATGCTCCCCAGTACAAATGTACAGCTGAAGTACAAATGACAGCTGAAAAAACCTTTTCATCAATGGACCACTCCTGTACGACTGAGAGCCAACACCAACATTTTGCACTGCACTGTTCATACGGAAGGAGAGATGTTTTGGTTCAAGCTCATCTTGAGCTTTGTCTCACAGGGCATGGATGGACAGAAAGGAGAAAAGGGTGACTGCAGATTGGACGACAACCTGGTCAGTGGGCAACACACACACACCCACACACACGCACACACGTACATGCATTTTTTAAACTAACTTCTCTTTATGACACTCAACTCATAAAATTAATTTCCTGAGAATGTGAATGCTTGGTGATGCTGGTGTTTTCTCAAATGTCAAAATATTACCGTACAGCATATAAATTTATGATAAATAGATATTTTTTACAAATCACATGCCACTAATTGATAGTGTTTTGCAAGCGATGGTGGGATTGACTTACATTCACAGAATGAATAGGCAAAAACATGAACGCTGACTAGTACTAACTGCAACCTATTGTAAATGATTTTTACCTAGTGCTCCTTTGACATTTATTTGTTTAGGTTCAAATGATTTCCCAGCCAGGCCCTCCTGGCCCACCAGGCCCACCGGGAGTTCCTGGGTCACCTGGATCCATGGTGAGTGCTCGTATCATTATTGCAAGAAGCAGAAGACATTTCAAGAATCATAGATTGACATACAGTATTTTTCAGGGTCTGCATGGAATGCCCGGTCCAAAAGTAAGTTTGAAGGGCAACCTCTCAAGTATTGAGTGGATGCTGCTGAGTCGTGTTGTTTGGTGCTTAAGTTATTGTATTGCATTGTAGGGAGAGCCAGGAATTGGGACAAAGGGGGACAGAGGGGAGACCGGACTTCCAGGACCCAAAGTGAGTAACGCCCAGCTGATGTAAGTGTACTGTAAATAAAACGGACATGAAGCGACAATAACCATGAGCTTTTTTTGCTATAATCACAGGGATTGGTCGGCCTTCAGGGTATACCTGGATCTCCAGGTCTGGTGGGTCTTCCGGGGGCAAAAGGAGAGAAAGTAGGCCACTGATCACCTCCACATGTAAAACTATCTATTTATCGATTGTAAAACTTCATTCTGATACATTTGTCGTGTGAATCTATTCACAGGGGAGGCCAGGGGAACCTGGACTTGACGTGAGTGTCTCAATTAAAATTGTAATTGGCTCGTTTTGAATTATCTTGCGCACTGACCTTTCCGTTTTTTTTTTTTTCAGGGCTTCCCAGGCCTAATGGGTGAGAAAGGTGACAGGGGGGAAAGAGGAGATAAGGTTGGTACACAAAAAAAAACATCCAGAGATATTTTATTATGGCGTAGACCAGTGCTCATTTTTATTGACACCCGTCAATATTGGATAATATTGCGAAATCAAATGACAGCTTGATTAAACTGAAATGGTGCAAAACCTGTTGATCTTCACAATGTATGAGACAACTGCCCAAGGGTTACATGCCACAACTGCCAGAAATTAACAACAATGATAATAGCAGGTGTCTTTGTGACATTTCTCTAATTGTTAAAACTCCATTTTGTAGAAGATCTATAACCAAAAGAATTTTTACAACCAAAATATTATTATGATTATTGTGAGCTTGGAAAATTCCAAATGTCACCCAGAAACAATAACTGAATGGCTCGGCTCGTAAGATACGTTGACATTGTCACAAATAATTTGTTTCAAATTTGACCATATTTTGTAGTTTATCATTGTGGTTGTAATTTACAGTGCATTATGTGAGATCTGTTTACAATATTTATAACTCATTTATCTAGGTGAACAGGGGAAATGTGAGACAGTTCCTCTTCGATAGGTTCAATTAAAATAAAGATTGTAATATTTGGAATTGTTTTTATTTCAATGTTCGTTTACGTGATTAATCTAGTGTTAATGTAGCAGTGTAAATACATATTGGTTAATTTTAGGGAACCTGAGTATGTAAATGGGTTCCTCTTTGTCCAGGGTGAGAGAGGAACTGTCGGAAAGAGAGGACTGAAGGGTCAAAAGGGAGAACAGGGTCCTCCAGGCCTGGACCAACCCTGTCCTGTGGTAAGACACCTCCAATCCATATTACCGACCACTCCTTAACAAATCGCTTAGATTTTACTTATTTGTGTTTCTTCTGTATTGCTATGACTCTATTTCCTTTTCTTCATTTCTTAAAGTTTCTTCATCTGAGTTCTAAATGTGTAATTGAGTCTTGCTAACAGGTTTGTGATGAGAAAAAAGGTCTGTCTGTGGAAGGAGAACATTCTTCTCCTCCACCGCTTCTTCCTCCTTCCGCCCCTGTGGCCCTCTGTCCTCTGGTACCGTATCACAGCTCTTCCATCCTCTCTATACTTTGGCTATTCATGTATGTTTTTCTCATTTTCAGTGGTTCTGACAAATATTTCAATCACATGTCAAGTACATGTCACAGAATTCATGCATGATGTGTTGATTCAATTATATCGCAATACATCCCTTTTGTGCAAATTGGAGCTCCCACAGCTCCCATCATGTGCTTAGAGCAGTGGTTCTTAATCTTGTTGGAGGCACCGAACCCTGCCAGTTTCATATGCTCATTCATCGAACCCTTCTTTCAATGACTGTGCCTACTAACTGCAGTCTAGACTGAGGGGTAGACCTCCATGGCGGAGGATCCACCAAACCCCTGAGACCGATTCACCAAACCCCTAGGGTTCAATCGAACCCAAGTTAAGAACCACTGTCTTAGAGGGAGCAGCGGGTCTGATCAAACATAGTTGTTGGTGGCATTCTATTTTGTGGTTTTTCTTGAACTGCAACCGCAGACTTAGTCAAAGTGGGGGGCATTATGACTAACTTTATTTGGGTATCCCAGGCATGTTACAAAAAGAATTGTCCACTGTAATAATGCAGTAAAAACCTATTATTATTATTATGAATTTTATGGCTTGCTAATAAAGATATATTTTGTTATTATGCAGGGACATGATGGGCTGCCAATACCAGGCTGCTGGCACAAGGTGAGAATATCCTGAATGTGTTACCACAGCATGGGTTTCTCGTAAAAGAGTGTCAGTACTAGACAGCAGTCCAGACTTTCCTCCCATTAAAAATGTGTGTCGCCTCATGAAGTACTAAATACCACAATGGAGACCCCAAACTGTTGAGCGGCTCAAGTTTTACAATAGGCAAGAGTGAGAAAGTATTCCATTGGCAAAGCTTCGGAAATGTGCGCACTCATTTTCCATTTGCTTATTGTTGCTGAAAGTAAAAGTGATGTGCCACATTGGTAAACATCCCCTTGTCCCAGCTTTCTTTTTAATTCATTCCAGTCATTGAATTCATAATCAGTGACAAAAGTTGATCAGTTTGAACATTTTATCTTTTGCATGTATTTATTTATTTATTTATTTATTTATTTATTTATTTATTTATTTATTTATTTGCATTGTAAAGAGTTTGCAAATCATCGCATCCTGGGTTTCCTGTGTTTATTAAGTTTCCAGAACCTTCCGACTTCATTGGAATTGGAATTTGTATTTAAGCATTCAAGTCAACTGCTTAGCACGGGAACAATTTCTATGCATACATTATATTCAGTGTGTGTGCGTGTGTGTGTGTGTGTGTGTGCGCGCGCGCGTGTGTGTGTGTGTGTGTGTGTGTGTGCGCGTGTGTGTGTGTGTGTGTGTGTGTGTGTGTGTGTGTGTGTGTGTGTGTGTGTGTGTGTGTGTGTGTGTGTGTGTGTAGTTCTAACATTTGCATATTTGAATCAATACGTTTTATGAAAATCGTACATAATGTTAATGTGATGACTAAACAACTAATCTTGTATCCCCTCTATTCTTCCTTTGCAGTGATGGCTAGGACTAACCAGAAGCATGGAATCTGTACATATTGTTTTTTGGTGCACATTGCAGCTGATTATCAACATTTTTTCCATTTGTATTTTTTTAAATAAACATTATTATGTAATATATTGAAACATGGACAACTCTGCAGTATTGTAAGAACTCAAGCGATGATGCATGTAGTTGAGTCAACAAACATCATGCTTCGACCCCCAAAAAATTATTTGAAGGACAGTTTGGGTGCAGTGTACTGCAGTGTAAAGGCAACTAACAAAGCCTGACTTATTTGGCTTGATGGATGCTTGAATAGATCTTCATAGTGGCCGGTGTAGGGGTGTGTGTGTGTCACCCTTCTCGTCTTCTGTTTTCTGAAAGGAGGAGATGGCAAGGCAGAAGCTTAAACGCAAGCGTCTCCTTCAGCCATGAAGGCGAGCGGGAGTGCCTGCTGGGGAAAAAATGACACTTAAAAAGGGCAGAGGGCACGGAGGCAAAATGGCCTTGATGGAGCAGAACACACCCTGCATAGCTTCCGTGTCTTATTGAACACTTAAATCCTACAATTTTGAAACTCTCCTGGAGGAAACAGCAAATCCACTCCCGCAATCCCCCGGATGGTCTTGCTGATGATGTGGTGTGATATCACTGGCACACAGGGAAGGATTTGCAGTGTTTTATGATTTTAGTCGTCACTCACATGGCAGTGTAGTGAAGACATTCCCGGATTAACTGCATAACCATAACCAATGTTGTGGATAAATATAATAGAAGGAATCACTTTTGCAGCACTCTTTTAAAGTTTTTTTTTTTTTTTTACAAAAGTAGCAATGGAAATCTGTTTGTTACATTTTGCATTCCCATGCATTGCCGTGTTTATTAACCGATTTCAAGGAGCCGTTACAGTATTCATAGTAAAACATGCATCATTCAATGGGGCTATTTGGCTTCATTTTTCTTTTCTTTTTTTAATTGAGTCTTTAGTTATCTTCAAGTCTGCCATTACCATGTGTAATTTAGTTTGACTGACCATGGTTATTTAATCCCAGATGAACATGTTTGTTCTCTTTTGCTGCTCGGAGTTCCTTGTATGTTGTGTGTGTGTGTGTGTGTGTGTGTGTGTGTGTGTGTGTGTGTGTGTGTGTGTGTGTGTGTGTGTGTGTGTGTGTGTGTGTGTGTGTGTGTGTGTGTGTGTGTGTGTGTGTGTGTGTGTGTGTTTTATATTAGTCATTCAAACGGATGACTGACTGACTAAATTATTATTATAATTATTGTATTTTTTTGTTTTTTGTTGTTTGTTTTTTGGTTAAATGTCTACCTTTTTTTGTTTGGAATTCAGTTTTTTTTCGTAATCTTACACTGGCTTTGAATGCCGGAAATGCTACCTTTGTGTGGGCTGTTTCAACTGCCACAAAAGGGTTTTACTAAGTAGTCCAAGAGGTCACAGGACTGTTATTAGCATGTCATTGTCCTTGCAAGACATTTACAGGGCTGGAAAAAATTGAGCTTCCTGGACTTATGTATTTGTAAAGGTTCTTTAAATGTGGCATGATTATTTAAACATAGGGGATTAAAACAGTACAATTGTTTTGCTAGGTGTACATAAAGGAGGGATGATACCAACAGAACTGCAGTTTTTTTGTAAACGTTAGCAATTTATGAACATTGGGTAAACCAACATTTTATTGTCCCACCTAACCATTGGAAATTGGTTCTGATACAGAATTGCTATTTAGTCATATTTCCTTGTATGCTGTAATATATAGCAAATAGGAAATTGACATAGGTCTACTATTTTAAATGTCACTTAACTTTGACTTCAATTTGCTCTGAAGAAAATGTACAGATGGCCCACTTATCCTGTCTTGCCTTTTTTTCATCATCAATATTCAAAATCTGAAATGCCACCGATGCAAATAATATAAACTTGATATGTGTGCCAAAGTTTGATTATGATCCTACAAAAAATGTGTACAAGGACCTGTTTGTTCAATTCAATGTACTTGTACATAAACATTGATTTATGCAGTTCTATGAAAGGTTGTCTGTACATGAAGTTTACTGTTACATCACATATAATTCATAAATTATGAGAGAATTACAAATGTTAAACCAGTTTAAAGTCACAGTAAAGCATGAAGTGTTGCCATTTGGCTGGAATTTGAGTGCTTATCTGAAAAATAACAATGAAGTATAATTTGTTTTGCAAGTTGTATCTGTTTTACAACTTCATGGAGTAAATAACTAGCACAATATCTTGTTCGGTGTTGTAGACAATAATTTCACAGTATTAGCTTCACTTTGTGTGAATGTTTGGTTGTCTATTTGGTCGATACAGAATTAAGATATTTTTGTAATTGTCAAAATGTATAACTTGGTCAATTTAACATGACTGAAATAAATTATGGGCTTATGCTTCCCGTGTCCATACATTATTCAAATTTCAATTAACTGAACATGAATAGTTTTTTTTGGTCTGAAGCCAAACCCTCCGGCTACAACATGACAAGGACATTGAAAGCTATTCCTGATTTAAATTTTCCAAATTCATTGGAACGAATATTGGGGCTGTCTGTTTTCATATGTCACCGCATTGTATAACTGATTATCGATTTCATTCCATAACATGTTGGGCAACAGTTTGGTCTGGATAAATTGATAATTGAAAAGTGACGTTACATCACCACTGACCACTGTTTTAATATCAAATAAAGCTGGTGTGAAACCAATGCATTTATTTATTAGTGGTGCTGGCAGTTGGCAATCAACCAAATTTTGAATTTACATTGATCAATGCTTTTAGAAGTCAACCGTAGAAATTTGTTGTGCAGGGAGCAATCTGATTACTGGTGTTTTTCAATCTTTTATTGAATCAATCCTGCGGCACACTACTACCTTAAAGTATGTAACAATTAAGGGTTGTAATAAGCGTTTTTAACATCGAAAAATACCGCAATATTATAACACATTGAATAGGAAAAAAGTAACTTCTTTTCCTTTCGGCTTTTCCCTTCAAGGGGTCGCTAGAGCGAATCAGTGTCTTCCGTCTTCAGAGATGTGATTTGCATGTTTGTTTTGGTCAAGCTTTTACGTCGGATGCCCTTCTGGACACAACCCTCTGTATTTATCTGGCCTTGGGACCGGCACAATAAGACATTGGCTTGTGTCCCCTTGTGGCTACAGAACAAGCAAATCTATGAATTTAATAAAGATTAAGATGCTCAGTAAAAGGCTCCCAAACACAAAATGGTCATCAGCACAACAGCATTCAAACATTTATTCATGTATCTATAATAAAATAATTTGTTACATATAACTAGTTCATGATTAATTTCCAGGCTGGTCCAGTGGATATGAAACATCAATAAGAATTAAGACAAGAAACCCTTTCTTAGTCCCACAACGGCGAAATTTCCAATTCACAGCAGCAGTTATAAACGGAAGTTGAAGAAAATGTAGAACATACACATATGTCTATTTGTGCCGGTCCCAAGCCCGGATAAATACAGAGGGTTGTGTCAGGAAAGGCATCCGACGTAAAAGCTTGGCCAAAACAAACATGCGGATGAAACCTCTAAAGATGGAGGACAGTGATTTGCTGTGGCGAACCCTTGAAGGGAAAAGCCGAAAGGAAAAGAAGAAGACGTAATTAGATCAAACATTCGAACTCACTGTGCTGCCACCCATGTGCCATACGAGTTTATCATGTGTATCACAGTAAATTCTTGAATTTCAAGCTTTGGTCTAAATTTCTTAGTTTTTTTTTTGTTTTTGTTTTTTTGAATATTGATGATGTATTTGTCCAATGCCAGCTTCGCACAGCGACAGTTAGACATTTAAATACGCTTCCACTCGATGGCAGAGGGTACGGCAGAAGAGCAACGTATTCAATGAAACAGGCTCAATTTCCAACTGAGTTTATCAACTAAGAAGAAATTCTTATTCTTTCAGTGTACATCGATAGACCGCATTTCAGTATAAAATGTTTGTATGTGTTAACAACACTGCTTATATATTGCTGCGGGTTGTCTTTTCGTCAAATAGTTGACGTCACAATTTCCCAGAATCCTTTGCCGTCTTCTCGCCGCTCATAGTTTTTACATCCGGGTCTCGAGTTCCTTTTCCTCTCTGCCCAGATGGAATGAGGACCTAGGGTAAATTTGGACCTCTGAAAATCCAAAACCATCCTCGTAGAAGGCTTCGCTGATCGACGCCAAAATGACTGAGCAGATGACAGTTAGGGGGACCCTTAAGGGGCACAATGGATGGGTCACGCAGATCGCCACTACGCCTCAATATCCCGACATGATTCTGTCGGCCTCCCGAGGTGAGGTTTCGCCAACATGGCTACGCTCGAGTTCGCCGACTAACTACTTGGCCGTCGTCGTGCCAAATGACCCACAATACTATTGAAACTGTCCTTGAAATCAAAAGCGACCACAAGCACACGAATAATCAACCGCTTAAATCCCAAATTTAGACGTGTAGCGCGAACTTAGTGGATATCGCTTTTTTTCTGACGTTAGCATTTCAGGCTAGTGTGAGTGAAGTCGACGTGACTTGAACACTTAACTGTATTTCTTCTTCAGACAAAACCATCATCATGTGGAAGCTGACCCGTGATGAAACAAACTACGGTATCCCTCAGCGCTCATTGAAGGGTCACTCTCACTTTGTTAGCGATGTTGTGATCTCCTCCGACGGGCAGTTTGCCCTGTCTGGAGCCTGGGATAGCACCCTCCGTCTGTGGGACCTTAGCACGTAAGTACGGGCCGTACGGAAAAGGTGAAAGGTTTGCGACACGATACCTTAACGGACGTACCTTCGTCCCATTCATGACTGTTATTTCCACTATACGTTTGTACCGACCGCTCAATGTACCAGCAACACTTCTATGGGTAGGGATGTGACAATATTGTTCAATAATAATTAATCACACATTTTCTAACACCGTATCTAAGTGCATTTAAATAGATTTGAAATGATGTATAGATTATTGACGGACAATTTTAATTTTCGAAATATGAGGTGATTTTCTGCCTGAAATTACACAGTTAACAAATGAAAATCTCTGACCGACTTCTTTATTACAGTTTAAACTATATAACTTTTTAATTTTTTTCAGATCTTAACGAGTAAGGGACAATTGGAAAGCTTTTGAAGTTCTAAACAACAGAAAACATTCAAAATATATATTGGCAAATATCAACGATCGAATGCAGGCGGGTTTTCGTCAGAAATCAAAAATGGCTGTCACTGAACACTAGGAAGGAAAATTGAGCTCTAGAAATATATATGCTAATGCTTCTTTTTGCTTGAAACCTGGCAGTTATGGAGAAAAATATATATTCTACCCCTTCTATGAGTTATAAAAATACAATTTACTCACCTTTATAAAGTGTAGTGTTAGCAAAAAGAGTGTAAACTTCGATCGATTTTTATTCTCGTTTCTCATTGTCGTATTCGGAAAATTCAAGAACCACCATGGAGGGAAACGTGTAATACGTCATCATAAGCTGCATATCTTGGAAAATCCCACGAAGAATGATTACGTACTTCACAAAAATGCAAAGATATACGACTGCGGGTACAGAGTGCGCTCGGTTCACTGGACAGAAAAAATCGGGGTGGAATATAGGTCACTGTAGCGTACCTATTATGGGTTTTGCTGTCCAACTTTGATTAACTAGTTTCAACCAACATACGTTCCCACACAGGATAAAAACTCTTTCTATTGACTTTGAAGATATGCCTGATATCTTTCATTACACAATCTGTTACAAATTTAGTAAGATGTTAACCACTGGTAAATCCTGGAATATATAAGACACTGCATATTGCTTTTTATGAGTCTGCAGACTCATAAAAAAACAGTCTTATATGTGTTTTTATACACCTTGTTGAGACTGATGCTTATGGGGGAATTATTATTAAAAGGTTTATTCAAAAGGAAACATTGGTTTGTTGCCATTGATTATACTGTAGTGTATTTTTGTAGTTTTCTGACCTACCCCACTATTGGTCTGTCAATTTATTTGAGATTTTACGGCATTGTTACATCCCCAATGTCAACACCCGTGCAATGTCTCCACAGTGGCAACACCACCCGCCAGTTTGTTGGCCACACTAAAGATGTCCTGAGTGTGGCCTTCTCTGCCGATAACCGCCAAATTGTGTCAGGCTCTCGGGACAGAACCATCAAGCTGTGGAACACACTTGGAGTCTGCAAGTACACGATCCAGGTGAATGGCCAGAATGTGATCATTGCATTTCAATTAAAGAGCAGTCAGTCCACTTTGAACTGCTTTATTGAATGAAAACTAATGAAAGCAATGCATAATTAGCATTATTCCAGTTTCTGGCACTCGTTTATACAACACGCAGACTGGCCGATAGCCAGGTGCGAACATCCAACTCACTTGCACTTGAGGCCTATGTCACTCATAAGGCCAGGTCCCACCTTATAAAGCCACATGCATCAAAAGTCATGGTACTCATAATGTGAGGATAGCAGCCCCAAATGGAGACAAAATAAGACCACATGTTTGCAAGTGTAGATACTTTTTGATCGTGGAAAACAATCTCATATTCAATATCCATTGAGGTAATTGGTAGAATATTGAATTTCTAAAATATTCTGCCCTCCTGACCTGGTCCGAAATTAACATGGGCTCTTTGTTGATGACTATGGCAATACTGTATGCGTAACATTTTTTTTTCTAGCAGAGACAATGTGGATTCTGTTCCCCTTTCAGGATGAAGGCCATACAGAATGGGTGTCTTGTGTGCGCTTCTCCCCCAACAGCAGCAACCCCATTATTGTGTCTTGTGGCTGGGACAAGATGGTCAAGGTATGATGTTCCTTAAAGATTAAAAACAGATTTATCAGTTTCCATTTGCCCTGTGATTATTTCTTTTTGCATGTATTACCTTAATGTCATACATTGATGAAACACTTCATTATGAGGGCATGAACACAGCACAGCTTCAAATAAATTGTGTGACCTTTATATTAGTAACATCTCCCCACCCTCACCCGAAGGTGTGGAATCTTACCAACTGCAAGCTCAAGACAAACCACATTGGCCATACTGGTTACCTGAATACCGTGACAGTCTCTCCTGATGGCTCCCTGTGTGCATCTGGTGGAAAGGTAAATTATTTTTATTATTTATTTATTTTTTTTGTCCGGCTTGCAGAGTTTTGCAGTGATGAAGTCTTAATTCATCTGTTTTAATCATTGATGATAAAGAGGCTGTTTCTGAGTCTTAAGCGCCCATGAACGTGATCATTGTGCCCAAATACAATGACACTGGAGCATATCTGCGGTGTTCTTCAGGATGGTCAGGCCATGCTGTGGGACTTGAACGAGGGCAAGCACCTCTACACCCTTGACAGCGGTGCCACCATCAACGCCCTCTGCTTCAGCCCGAACCGGTACTGGCTGTGTGCCGCCACCGGTCCCAGTATCAAGATCTGGGTAAATGACTTTTTAACTCAAAGCCATATTGGTTGTATTTAAAGTTGCCGTGTATGTTATGGTGATGAAACTTCCAATGCCAGCTGCATTATTTGATGATAAAGATGCTGTTTCTGAGTAGTTTTTTTTTACCGTTTCTCCTCGCCCAAGAGCCTCTGTGTCTACATAATTTTTTTTTTTTTTTTTTTTTTTTTTTTTTTTTTTTTTTTTTTTTTTTCAGGATCTGGAGGGCAAGATTATTGTGGATGAGCTGAGACAAGAGGTGATCAGCACAAACAGCAAGGCCGAACCCCCCCAGTGCACCTCTCTGGCCTGGTCTGCTGATGGACAGGTACATGCTTGTTTCAATACAGATGTGTGAAAGTAATAGTCCCCCTGTGATTATTCCCATTCACTTCAAATTCTGATGTACATTGATGACAGTCCTGCAAATATGAGGGGCCAAATGATTTTATTTATTGATATTTTTTGTCAACGTCGTGCCATTTCAGATTCATATTTACATGTCTTTCCTATCTTTTATTTGTGCGTGTGTACACAGACCCTGTTTGCTGGCTACACCGACAACCTGATTAGAGTCTGGCAGGTTACTATTGGAACCCGATGAGAACTTTTCATCAAAACAGCTTTCAATAAAAGACTTTGACGAATTTGTGTGTATGGGATTCATCCTCTAAAATGTATTGGCTGAAATAATATACATCAGTTCATCATAATTTGATATATTGTACGTATAAACCAAAGTAGCACTTGTGTGCATCCAGGTCGTATGTTTATTGTCCGATCTTAATGGCGTCTTTCTTATGTTGGATAAACTTTGTTATGTTTTTGTAATGTACTGTAGTTCTAACATGGTCTCGTTGATTTTTTTTCTAGTTATGTGATGTGCAATGTTTTCTCGATTTGAATGCGATTCGCAATCGTGTCGTTTGGTTTTTGCTGCTGTTATCTAGGTGGCAGTGGTGTTGCATTGGAAAACTAGTTCATAGGCGGAGCCCTCAACAGTTTACTATTGGAGAAAATTAATTTAACAACCTCAGAGGTGCTATATATGTTAAAATCAGACGTCGTGGGGCTTAGGTTTGCCGATAATGTTTTTCAGGCACCTTCAGAGGCGCAATGTTTACCGTATCCAAGCAACGTCATGAACGACCTTCACAGTTCGTCATTTCGGGAGAATGGACTTTCCTCGTATTCACGTCGAAAGGACTTTAGCGCTCATTAAGCCGGATGCTATTAATAAAAGTGAGGAGATTGAGGACGTCATTCTGAGGCAAGGCTTTTCTATTTTGCAGGTAGGTTGAATTTAAATGTTCGGTCAATTAATGAGTTTCATATTCCGTTGGACGTCAAATGTGTCGAAAAATTCTCTGGTAGAAGAGGAAACTGCAGATGACTGCAGAACACTGCAGTGACTTCTATGCAGAACATTATGGGAAGCGACATTTTCCCAGTTTGACTGCCTACATGAGCTCTGGTCCCATCGTTGCCTTGACTCTGGCCCGAGACAATGCAGTAGCCCAGTGGAAAGCGATCATTGGACCCACGAAGGTCACAAAAAGTCAAACACAATGGTGAGCTGCAGTACAGTATTTCAATATATTTTTTTAACCAGCCAATTTATGCAGCACTTGTTTTGCGCCAATTTATCTGGAGCTAAATTGAAAGCCCTCAGACGTTTTCTACGTACGTTCTCACATTACGGCGGAAATATGGTCCATGAGAGAACTGGAACTTTTGTATCAATTGAAAAAAGTTTACGTTCACCTCTATGAAATATCAGCGCAAAACCAATTGTTTCTTTTCTCTTTTTTTCCTCACTCCTAATTCAATCCCCATCTGTCATATGCTTACATCTAGAGTGCCTGTTGATTTTTCTTATGAACGTGTATTTTGGTTTTCGCTCAAGGCTTCGAGCAAAATACGGCACGTCTGAACTTCAGAACGCTCTCCATGGCAGTGTGTCAATTCAGGCTGCTACCCAAGAGATCAAATTCATGTTCCCCAACAGTAAGGTGGACGCATGCACACTCGTATACACACACAATTCATTGTACTGTATTTATAATTGTGTTCAAAATATACAGCTATTATTGAGGCCTTTCCCACAAGAGAAGAAACTGAAGAATATCTGAGCCGATACGTGAATGAAACTTTGCTACACGGACTTGCTGAGCTCTGCAAATATAAGCCACTCAACCCATGTGTAAGTAGTCAATTTTATTTTAATGTTACGATAACCAATTCATTAATCACCAATAAAGTCTTTGTCACTGGCTTACTAAAATCTTTGCATCCCTCAAAAGGTTTGGCTGGCTGACTGGCTCATCAAAAACAATCCAAATGGGCCTCAAATATGTGATGGAGCTTTTGTAAAAGAAGTCATATGACTGATGGAGAAAGGGTAATGTGTATGTATACGGCAAACTTCAAAGGGAATACATGTACTGTAAAGTGAATGGATTTGTTACATGTCAAACTATTTACAACATATAACCTTTACTAACTGTAAACGCAAGTTTTGGACTTTCGTTTTAGACTATCAGAAAGAAAATCAAACTGAAATACTGTATAATTGAAATCAGGTAAAACGCATTTTTGGAGAATTTGCAGAGATACATTGCCATCCAGCGGTATTTTTAAGTATTTCTGTAATTAAAAGTTTTATGTCTAATTGTAGGCTGGTAGTATTAGAAAATATTTTGAAATTCGTGGTTGTATTGTATGCGCTGATTAATGGATTGCTCCTTGAGATGCAAAATCGGGGGTGGGGAATTTTTGGCTTAGGGGTGACGTTGATTTTTAAAATTTGACGAGCAAGCCGGGTTAGCACAAGATACGGTACATATAAGAGAACTGCATATACTGACAGTCCATACCAGGGGTGGCCAACCCGTGGTTCGCGAGCCGCATGCGGGTCTTTGGCTGGTTCAATGCGGCTCCCGGGATTTTACACAACCACAAAAACGCCTTGGCGGTGGCATATCCATTCAAACGACGGTTCTTAATGCACAGAATGAACCACATCAGTAGATCATAAATCACGCTAGTTGATTGACATAGAAGACTGGATCAGATGACTGGATCACCGCTCATGCGCAAACATCGGTGCTAAGTGGTGAACGCTAAGTTAGTCGAAGAATTACCTATGTTACCTATGTATGGTCCCAAATCAGCTGCGAGTGGTGGGCGTAGGAAATGGGGGAAAAAAGATTTGTATGTTTGGGTTTTTCAGGTTTCTTTTATGTTCGGGTGATCTGGCTGTTGCTCGTCGTAGATGCCTACATGCACGCGTGCATGGTCACGTGTGTGTGTGTGTGTGTGTGTGTGTGTGCAGGTGTGTGGCTCTTTGCAGTAATATAGTAAAAATAAAATGGCTCTTCTCTGACTGGTTAGCCACCGCCGGTCCATACCAATCATCAACAGACCAAAACCACTCGTGTCAACATTCATTTATTAATGAGAACAATGAAACAACTATGGTACAGCATATGTCCTGTATGAATGTCCAAGTATGTTAATATCCATGCGTGACAACATAAACAACAAATTGCAACAATATATGGCACAAAAACTGCAGCACACAGTGCATGTATGTAACAACTACAAAATAAAAAATATACAAACTAATGCGACGCTAGGTCTATTTGTTACAACATGAGATGAGTAAGACTTTGGCGGACTGGTTTAAAAAGACCAATGCGATCTGGACCGCGGGATGCAGTTTGCCCACCCCTGTGCTAAATAGATGTACATGTGTTTTCTTTACAGCTCTCAAATTGTATCTGATATCAATTACTGTTGTTTTCCTTAAACTGCCTATTCAGTGTTTCTTTTTCAGGGCATTCAAAATGCTTATTTAATTTTAGTCACTGTTGTTTGGGTGTCGTTTTCCTTAAACTTCGTGCACATGTCACACAACTATCATCGGGTGATACTACTACAGTACACAATGGTAGACTTACATTCTGGAAATTCTTTGTTTATCATAGTTGCTTGTTATTGCAGCACTCGTGTAACGTATACTACGGTAACAGAAACACATTATTTGTGTGTTCTACATACATGGATAATACATATGATTCTCATACTAATTCTGATTGATGTGTTTTGTCTTTAGTGTAAGTGTTTCCTTCTTCTTGAGAGCATTCGAAATGGATGATTGGATATAGCCTCTGCTGTTTTTGTCAAATGTGTGCTTTAATTCATTTTCCATCCTCCATCAGATTCCAAATAGCTTTTTTTATTAAAATTCAAACCTATGACTATGAATGTAGTTGGCAGGAGCTAAATCCAAATTTTAAACTGAGTGTTGTCATTCAATGTGAGGGCAAGGCAACAAAACATATAAGTCATATCTTATTGCACTTTAAAATAAAAGTGAATGGGTTCAAATAAATTCTTAATATGGTGCAAATATTCGATGCTCGGACACAATGGGGCAACAAAATATATCAGTCATGTGTTATCATACGTATCCATTCACTCATCCAGTTATATTAATTATTTGTAAAGTAAAGACACCCCGTTACTGCCCTGTTTTTAGTCTAAGACGAGAGCACTCAGAAATGCATTTTGAAACGTAAGGCCTACGAGAAAAAAAAAATCCAAATTTGATAAAAATAAATAAATTAATTAACCACGCAGAATCTGTATGTCATTGAAATACGTAACTTTTCTTCAGAACAACCCCGGCATGAACTGAAATTAATCTCACTGGCATTATTCCATCTTGTTGGCGATGTTTGCCAATTACCTTGAACCATGTGCGAGTTGTAAATTACAACAGAACATTAGTTGTAATCCATCTCAGCAAAAACTACTCGTTATATTCACCATTGGACAAACTGTGTGACGTCAGTAAAAGGGACGTCCGCGTGACGTCACAAAGTACCGTTTTCCCCAATGGCAGTGTTACAACGTGGTCACTGCTGTCAGAAGGCAAAAATATCGTTGAAGAAAAAATAAGTACTGGATGGCGGAGACAGCGTGCACGGAGGAAAAAAATCAATTTCCTCGTATTTATGTGGAAAGAACTTTGGCAATTATTAAGCCGGATGCGATTCACAAAAGTGAAGAGATTGAAGACATCATTCTGACGTCGGGTTTCACCATTTTACAGGTCGGTCTCAGTCCACTGAAATATTATTGTCGTACGAACGTGTTTCTTTATATCACCAGTGTGTGTGTGGGGGGGGGGGGTGCAAGAAAACGCATTTGCACAGTACAAAACAATCCATTGATTCCTTCATTATTTGTAACGCTTTCACAACACATCACCATGCAAAGTCACACTTTGAGCTCAAATCAACTTTATTTATAAAACGCTTTAAAACAACCACTTTGTCATACAACCTTGCTGCTGTGCAATGTAAATTTCTCCACTGCGAGACTAATAAAGGTAAATTCAAATAAATAGTTAAATCTTGCTATCAGGATGATCTAATCTAAAGTTGTTGTGTTGAACTTCGACAAATATTTCACATAAATGTCCCTAATCATTTTCCCCATCCAGAGGAGGAAACTTCAGTTAAGTCCTGAACAGTGCAGTGACTTCTACACAGAACATCATGGAAAACTAACCTTTCCCCAATTGACAGCGTACATGAGCTCTGGTCCAATCATTGCTTTGACTCTGGCTCGTGACAATGCAATAGCTCACTGGAAAAACATAATTGGACCAATCAAGCCAACAGACTCTCATCCAGAATGGTTTGTTCCCCATTTTATTTATTTATTATTATTTTATATTTGGGACTTAAATGCCAAAGGAGGCCTTTGGTAAAACAAACTTTCAATTGTTATTGTTTGGTTGAAAGTATATCAGTCGCCCAGGAAGTCTTAAACCCCATTTAAATAGCAATTGCACTTCAGTTGGAAGTGAAGCCATATAGGTAAGGAATAATTCATGAACACGTCCAAATAGCAGTTATTTTGTAAGAGGAACATCCACTCTCACAAGCCACAAGGATGGTTTCATATTTAAGGGTGTGCACATAAATGCAAATATTACTATGATTCTATATTTCATGGCATGGCATGGATGAAAGGCAAAGTACAACCTGGATTAGTTGCCAGTGCACAAACACCACCACTACAGTATTCATGTCGATGTTCAATTTTAAATTAATCGTACACATGCATGTTTTTGGAATGTGAGTAGAAGATAAAGATAAACCACACAAGCATGATGAAAATATGAAACTTGACATATTTGTTTTTGATTTTCACGTGAATTATGCCAGTTACCGACATTATTTTGAAAGGTTTCCATATTGTTCCCCAAGCCTTCGAGCAAAATATGCCACGTCGGAGTTGGAGAACGCTCTCCATGGCAGCGAGTCATTTCATGTGGCGGAGCGGGAGATCAAATTCATGTTTCCTAACAGTAAGAATCAACAAACACACAGACATGCGCGGTTGCATGCATTAAACGCAGAAGTTATTCTGAAATGCCTTTTTTGTAGCTTTAACTGTTCCCACAAGAGAGGAAACAGAAGAATACCTGAGTCGATATGTGAACCAAACCTTGCTGCAAGGACTGACTGAGCTCTGCAAGCACAAACCAATCAACCCCTGTGTAAGTTTCACAGATATTTGTCTGTACTGAATGGAATTGTTTATGTGTACCTCCCATTTCCCTTTCATCAGGTGTGGCTTGCTGAATGGCTCCTCAAAAACAACCCGAACAAGCCTCAAATATGTGATGGAACCGTTACAGAAGAAGCAGAATAACAGCAAGAAGTGTGAAGACGGCAACCGGAACTGATAATGGCAAAATATATAAATATTAAATTACATTATCAAAATTACTTACAATGCAAGTGAAGGATTACAATGAAAATGCGACAATTTAATCATTGAACTAGATGCTGTTAAGTGTCTTCACGCAATCAATCAATCAAATCTTATTTATATAGCACTTGTCAAACATAAAAATGCAAATGCACACATTTTCAGATGACCCTGGTATAAAAAGAAGACATAGCAAGGCACAGAGAAGCCATATGAAGGGGACAAAACATCAAAGATAATCTAATCCGCACTGCTCTGGTAGACTCAGCATATGTTTTGATCATAGTATGAGGAATCATTGTAAAACGAGTCAGTCAGTGCAAGAGGACGAACAGAAATGTTATAAAGTTGCATGGATATCCATGAAATATTGAGAGAATCAAATGGTCAAACCGACCGAATTGCAATGACAATAAATAAAATAAAACGCATGTTTCAATTCTATATAACCTATCAAAATGTGTTACTGTTAAACAAAAACATTTATTTTCCTCAAAAGTTTCCAATTCGTACATTTGTTCTTATTTTCAAAGTAACACGGCTTTCATAGTAAAACAATATAGAAATAGTAGATGTGTGAAAATACATAGTTACACTTGAGCAAAATTGCTATTTAAAAATAGGTAGAACATGGTTGGCTTATTTGGAATCATTTCGTCAGCATTCTCACAAAAGGTTCAAGATCAAATCTGGAGATTAATAATAATAATACATTTCATCTATAAGCGCCTTTCAAAACCCGTGAAGACTTCAAAATGAATTAATTTACTTTGTTGGAAATGTGATATTCGTCTTGTTCAAGCCACACTTTTCCACCCCATGCCCCCAAAGTGACAGTTACATTAAAATGTGTCTCGGAAGAGTAATATTTTTTTATTTTTGGGAGTCTTTGAAAAACGTTCCGTATACGTCACAGACAAAGTGTTGTAGCGTAAAGACAGTCAACGCTGGGGGTGTTTGTACTCAATACAGCCTTCACAGCACAGAGCGTCGACCAGTCACTTTCGTCGTACGTTCTCCGACCTTGAGCACCTCACAAGGTAACGCTGCCTTTTGCCGTTCATAAATAATTTGGTGTAAAAACGTTGTTGGTATAGGGCGGTTTGCTATGGCGATGTTAGAAACTACCATGCGTTGTTCCGATTCAGCGAGAAAAGTTGCACGCCCTTGTCTACGCTCCTAATATGGCCGAGTGGACGATACTCAAAATGTCGTCGATAGTTGTGGTTACCACACAAGCAAGGAAAACACAAAACCGCCCGGCTTTCACTTCCTGTTGCTTGGATCTGCAGCCATCTTGCATTTGCCGTCTCATTCGTTGGTGGCCTGATAGCAAGCTCGTGTTTGGTCCCAGACAATTCGAGTTTGAAACTACAGTCATAATAACCTTTGAAGTAAATATTCGCTGGATGAGATAAAAATTATACGACCGGCATCGTTGGGAAAACATTACCATATAATGAAAAACGGCTATTAATGCATGCTGCGTCTTTTCTGACTCGGCCCCCTACATGGTCGAGATCAATTATGTGCCCCAAGTTAGGAGTGAGAATCTTGTATTCATGTAATAAAAAGTAAAGTTCGTTTCATTTGGATGATAGTTATTTTAAAGGAAGATGCCGACTATATATGATTGGTCAGTCTTGTAAATGGCAGTAGGTATTGACCAATGGGATTGCGTCTCTATCGAAATGACGTTTTCCCCCTGATACTAGCTCTAGAAAACCCAACCACGAGCCGTCGTCGTGTGGGAGAATCCATCTTAAAGGGAGCACTTATTACTTGTTTTTTTTGGGTCATTTCCCACGAACTGAAAAGTAAGTGCTAGCATTTTTTTCGAAAGCGCTCGTTTAACTCTCTAGTTGAGTCAACGTACTACAATTGCTTGGCCCGCGATGCGGCTCCTGCGGCCTAATCGTTACGTAACTGATAATATATGAATTCGACACTCAATTCTGTTTTAATTTCGTGAAACATGTCCTAATGTGTTTGATTTTGTAGTAATGACAATGCGCGAAAAGGTAGTAGTTAAAATGACCGTTACGTTGAAGGAAAACCGTGCCGGTGAGAAAATGCGTTTGCCTTAGCTAATTGCTACTTGTGCGCCAAATGCTAAATGAATAACTAAGTCGACGTGCCTTCACGATTTTATTCACTCTGCGTTAAGGTGTATTATCACAACATGGCTGAAATTGAGCAGCAGTATATGGAGACTTCCGAAAACGGCCACGAAATCGATGACTTTAATGGAGCCGGCCAGGCCGGAGAGAACGCCTGCGGGGCAGGAGATGAGGCCGACGTCGACGACAATTCCCAGAACGGCGGAACGGAAGGTGGGCAAATAGACGCAAGCAAAGGCGAAGAGGATGCAGGGTAAGTGTTACAATTGCATTTTCAATGGGGTTATTTTATAACGCAATGTGGCGCCACTCGTTGCGATACTTGTAGTGTTTCTTTGTTTAGCCTGGCTTTGTTGGCGCCATGTGCCGTGTGGGGGGATGGGCGTTAGTTATCGCCAACCTAATCTGTAACGAAGTGTTTTTGTAGCGTCGCCGACGGGCTCTAACGCGATTCTCATTAAAATACATTTCAAACCAAATGCCCATTACATTCGTGTACATTGATATTCTAGAACGCTGTCTACGTTTACATCCCCCTCCAAACCATAAATACCTCGGCGGTGGCCCTCCAAGCCACAAATCCCTTGGGAGATGGTCCAAAGGGAGGCAACTGCGTCAAATGACCCTACATCTCTTCTTGCATTCAGGAAAATGTTTGTTGGTGGCCTGAGCTGGGACACAACCAAAAAGGATCTCAAAGATTACTTCTCCAAGTTTGGTGAGGTGTCAGACTGCACCATCAAAATTGACCAACAGACAGGCCGGTCCCGAGGATTTGGTTTCATTCTTTACAAAGATCCAGCCAGCGTCGAAAAAGTGAGTGGATGTGGCCATGGTGAAGTTTTACACATTCAAAGCATGTAAAATATATATTTTTCTTTTTTTAGGTTCTCGAACAGAAGGAACACAGGCTAGATGGGCGACAGATCGATCCCAAGAAGGCTATGGCCATGAAAAAGGACCCAGTAAAAAAAATCTTTGTTGGAGGGCTCAATCCAGACACGGCAAAGGAGGTCATTGAGGATTACTTTAAAGCATATGGAGAGGTATGAGTGTAAATTGGTGCTGCCACAGAAGTTGTTAGCTGTTAAAATTTTGTCAATATTGTTATTTTTCTACTTTTATAGATTGAGACAATTGAGCTTCCCCAAGATCCAAAGAGTGAGAAGAGGAGGGGGTTTGTCTTCATCACCTATCAAGATGAGGCTCATGTAAAAAAAGTCATGGAGAAAAAGTACCACACTGTTGGTGGGAGTAAGGTGAGCTATCATTGTTTTCTTTCAGGCGCAATTGTTCTGCCTCTGATTTAATAACGTGTTGTGTTGCAGTGTGAAATTAAAATTGCCCAACCCAAAGAGGTCTATCAGCAGCAGCAGTTTGGTGCACGTGGATATGGCGGTGGGAGGGGCGGCCGTGGAGGTAAAATTTCACATGGGAATTAATATTTTCCAGGGCTCTGCCTGCGTGTTGAAGAGTTGAAACCATTGTGGAACATATTACTCTTCTAGGCCAGGGCCAGAGCTGGAATCACGGCGGTTACAGCAACTACTGGAACCAAGGTGGTTACAACCAGAACTATGGAGGCTACGGACAGCAAAACTATGGAGGCTATGGTGGATATGGCGGCTATGACTACTCTGGTGCTGGTTATTACGGCTATGGGGGTGGCTACGATTACAGTAAGCGATAAGCACCCCCGAGAGAAAGCGCAAATGGGAGAAGCTTATTTTCTTGGTCCTCCATGTACAGAACTCAGTCCCTTTTCTCTTGTCCTCCAGACCAGGGCAATGCAAGCTATGGGAAAACTCCAAGACGTGGCCACCCGAGTAGCTACAAGCCATACTGATCACACGTAGTGCAGGTATGCATTTTTTGCATCATCCATGGTAGTATGAGAATATAGCACTTCTTACCATTGGTGCCTTTTTGATTCCTCCGCACCCAAAGACCTCCCATCTATTCAAATTCCATTCCAACATTATGGTGGAGGTTAGTCTACTTTGATGGGATCTGGATCCATTCTACCTGTCATCTTAAGATGCATCCCTACAAACACTACTTGATCGATAAGGGCTGAGCTGGTGGTGGTTGAGGATAGGTTTCACATTTGAGTAATAGTTTCTGGTTGTGTTTGCCTCTGAAAGTCTTTGTCAACTCACTGACTCGTCGAACTCATTCATGCACTTGTCTGTCTTTGTGTAACTGCTTGTCACATTTGGGTAATACTCAGTAACGTTAAGCAACGTTTTTTTCTCTTAAGGTCAAACGTAAATAAGAAAAGAGATCCATGGTCTGACCAGCGAACATGGGCTCTGGCTTTTCCTTTGGAGTTGGCAGAAATTTGGACTCATGCTCCATTTGTACAGATCAAGTGAGGAATTGGGGAAGCAAATGTCACTTTTCCACTTTTTATTTTATATTGTTTTGTGTCCATTTACATTTCCAGTGATGGAAGTGTTATTTTTACTGTACTTTTTGGTACCTTTTGAATCTAATGTTATTGTATGGTTGTATTTTTACATGTCTACTGGATTTACAAACAGGAGCAAGAGCTTTTAAAGCTCTCAAATAAAACATTTTTTTTGTGTTCCTAGGTCTTTAGTTATGTACTCACGTGCTGACTGTTGGAATGCAAGTTGCATGGCTTTAGATGTGGAGTGAGACAAATTTAAGGGATCGAAACCAATCAATGGGGTCATTTGTAAACGTGTTAAATAGACAACCGGCATGTTTTTTTGTTTTGTTTGTTTTTGTTTGTTTGTTTTTTGCTTTTATGTAGATTCTTCCCCGATCGTGTCTGCAATTTTAAGTGGCTTTACTCGTGTAACACAATTCAACGCAAGCCTGTTAAATGTAAGAGGGTACCCCCTCTCCCTCACTGGATACTCATTCCTCTAGTGTCTTGGGCAAATTGGTAGAAATAAACTTTTGGTTTATATTACAAATGGATCTATTTGTTATTATTTGTAAAGTTAATGTTAAATGTTTTGTACTGTTAAATGGCTTGCCTGATATAGCCGGAATAATCGCAACGGATGCCTCATAGAGAAGCTGCGGGAGAGTGCTTCACCACCTGCAGTGTTAATATTCAACCCACTAGATGTGGAACTGCGATACTTGAAAGAACGTTAGTGTGAGTGATCTGGTAAGTGCTAATTTTTAATGTGTGTATTGATTTAGTAAGTGTATTGTAACATTACAATTACATGGAGAAGCATCTGTTAAGGGGAAATAATGACAAATAACTGCAGGCTACATATCAAAGCAGCAATGATTGTAGAACTTGTAGGTATGGGAGGACTAATGGATTGAATGTTGATTTCAGTCTTGCCAAATGGTGGATTGTTTATTTTCCAGTGCAATAGCGATGCCATGCTCAGTTGCCTCTGATTTGGAATTTCTAAATACGGGGTTGACCATAAGTTTTTATTCATAGTTTGTGTATATATAATACCGTATGTATCTGAAATGTAAAAAGAAACTTTCCATATATGCCGCTGAGGAGCGGTTTGGAAAATTTCTGGATGGGTGGTTGGTTTGTATACCTACGGTACACGTTTAAAAAAAAAAAACTTCCCTTGAATAAAAACTTATTGTCCACCCTGAAAACCAAGAGACAATGGCGATGTGTGAAATGATAGCGCTTGCTCTTTGTCAGATGAAAGGTCATCACTACCTCCGAATTTAATGAATGAATGTGACAGTCTGACAATGTATGATCAAATTAAAACATTTTCTACAGGATCAACAAACCTAGATGTCTTCCTTTTCCAGCTTCATGTTGGTTTCTATGTCTAGGGAATGACAAAAGTAGAGAAATTGTGTTATAGTTCAATTGTGTTGACGTTATAGTTCAGTGCATTTGACTATTCGGGCTACTGGTGTGAACCTGTGAGGATCCGATCAATGCACTGCACCACCAGCTCGGCGTCATCCATATTGAAGCACATGGGTGGTTTAAACTTCAAGACATTTTCCCAGGGTCCGTCTGAACTGACACAAATTCGATCCTCCGTTTTGAGCCTGCATAAGAACATAATTGGTCATGTAAATATATTGACCATCGCTGTTTTGCCATTAAAAAACGGAACAATTAAGTTACATTTGTTAAGAGGAGTAAACAAATGGCCCGTCAGCGTTTTAAGGCTGACAGTTTTCCCATGGTTTCCTTAAATTAAAAAACGTATCAATAGCTTTGGCATTGGACAGGTAAAAGATGTTGATAGCCAATAATATTTTTTTGTTCAGCACGTGGTACACCCTTAGTGGCAGCAAACGCTAATGTGAACAAGAAATGAAAAAATGTTTTGACTTGGCTTTGTAGCTGACTGTTAGGAATTGCCACTTGCAACCCGCGCCAGTCGTTTAGTTGTCCCAACATTTTTTCCCCCCTAACATAAATTTCAGCAAGGTGTGGTTTTGGTGTGATTTATCTTGCCATGATACCTTTTCACGACCTGTGCTGCTGCTTTGGTGGCAGGTGTCCTCAGTTCTCTGTCTTCGACCAGCTCAACTCCTACAAAAAGTCCAGCACCCCTGTAGAATGGCAACTTGAGTATTGTGGCGTGATGGTGGCTTACATGATCACGATTCTCCATCGAATGAATAGTGTCTTTGGCTGATTTTTCCAACAGAATCCAATTGCGCTAGTACCTAACGTCTCCAATAATTTCATGATGACTTTTCAGCTTGGTGAGCAAATCTTTCAGGTATGCGCCGACCCTTTTGGCGTTCCCTTTCAGGTCCTCTTTCTCAATTACATCAAGAACAGCCAGACCAATTGCACAAGACACTGGGTTCCCGCCAAACTGGAAGAAATTGACAATGTTTTTGCCTTATAAGGAAGGTCAAAGAGTCAATTTCTATGTCTAATATTCTGATATGAACACTCAAACAAAAATTACAATTACCGTATTGTAGTACTCCACCCCATTGGCGGTGAAAGCCTTGGCTATCTCCACTGTTGTGACTACGCATGCGATGGGATGCCCGTTTCCCATTGGTTTACCCATGGTTACTATGTCAGGGCAAAAATTTGCTCCTTGCATCTGAAAAGCCCAAAAGTGACTTCCAACGCGCCCAAAGCCAGTCTGCACCTCGTCTGCCACAAACACCCCGCCTGCTGAGCGCACGTACCTGTGGAAAACAACCAAGTGTACATCCCTGTACCAATGCCATCTATCAGCAAAACAAGACTTACTGGGCCACTTTAGCCGAATATCCCTCTGGCAGAATGATTTGTCCTCCTACACTTGGCATTGATTCGGCAAAGAAGGCAGATATCTGTGGCAAATGGGAATTGTTGCTTGTTGCGTTATTGATGCATGCCTTTGGTGACTCATTTTCTTATGTCACCTTGCGGCCTTTTGTGTGCACTTCCTTTATTAAGTCATTGACTGTATCTGCATAAGATTGACCAGGATTGGGCTCATCTTCTTTGTAGATGCCTCTGTAGGTGTCTGGTAAGGGTGCCTGACACAGTTATATTATTTGATAACACAAACATGTTGTAAGCAGTTGGTATAATTACATTGTGTGTATAAATATATTGTTTGTTTATACATTTATTTCCATACGTACATACCACATGAACCCATTCTTTTTGTCCATTCAATTTCCGGAACTTGTATGGACTGATGTCGATGAGGGAGACCAAATTACCGTGGTATGCGCTAAAAGCAGATTTGACACTGATGAATGACAGTGAGGAAATGAATGTGATCTGTTATAGGGGGAATTCCTCACTGGTCAAGCACGATGACGTCCTCGTGTTGGGTGTACTGCTGAGCCAAGCGTAGTGCAAGATCGTTGGCCTCAGAGCTGTTGGAAGAAGCACTGATAGGTACCGACAGAAATACACTACTTAGAAGTTGATATTGAGATTTCAGGTCAAATGTCAGAATGAACCCCCAAAAATAAGCTGCTCGTACACTTATTTAATGTTGCATTACCCTTTACATAACTTCTAACATGGAAGTGAACGATGATATTGTTAACAATTTCACATTTTGATATCATGAGACCACAAGATGACTCCAAAATTTGAGGTGGCCTGATCGGAAGTGTCAGGTTGCAACATTTTGAGTACAGCAAGATGCATTAAAAGTTAGCCCATGAAAGGTAAAATGCTTTTTGGGGTTATCCGGAAAATATCCCTGAAAGCTGAATATCTCTTACTTTATGTGTAACGCACCCAGAGTTGACAAAATAGAAGACGGACAATCTATCTGGCAAGGTGGCAGCCAGGCGGTCTGCATACAAGACCATTTTGTCGTGCAGGAACCTCGAATTGATGTTTAGAAGGGCCATTTGATCCGTTGCAGCCTTTGTAACACTAGGGTGGCAATGGCCCACTAGAGTGGATGGAAAACCGTGTGTTATAATCATTGTTGCCACCAGGGGACAGGAGTGTAGCGTGCAGTTTTAAAGCCATTGCGCCTGCAAAAAATATTTTACCATGATGAACATTGCCGATGCAGTCCAAGTAGCGCTCGTCGTTCTCATCAAAAATATACTGCCCCCTTGCTCTTACAATTTTGACTGGGTCGTCTGTATAAAAAAGCCCGCACGATTGCCTGCAATCAAAAATATGCAACAATTGTTAAACAAAGCACTAGAAACGATGGAAAGTACATATAGTGTTTACAAAACTATATACGCCAACTGTAAAATTGCATGCTTTTTTAAGAGTAGTTACCCGATCAATTGTCTCCTCATTATTAGGGTTTCTTCTTTTTTGAGTCGTGCTGAAGTCATCTTTGTTGTGTTTTGACAAATCACTGATTTAGAACATTCTAACGGTTCTTAAAATCAACTGCACATTTAGGCGACACTAGGTCGGTTAGCCATTTTGCATTACAATTCTTAGCTACCCATAGAAACGCCGACGTGGAACACCGCCATGGGGTTAGATTGCGTTATTTGTTGCAGGGATATATGGATGTAAACTAACCCACTCTTACATCGTTACGACATTTCCGCCCTCGTTTTCGACTGTTGTGCTTTATGGGTTCGTCTATCGTAGAGATCAAAATTCGTACAGTTTAAATGACAATTGTGTGGCTGCAAATACATGCAATTATATTATTATAATCCTGTAAATATACGGTGGAAATTGTGCTTCCGCTATCTTTCCTGTAATGGTGGCATTGGAGGCAGAGTCCCCCTCCCTTTCCTGTAATAGTTTCGTCCAGAGGCTATATAACCACTCCGCCGGGCAGTCCTCACACGAAGCTAAGTGTACAGCTTCGGTTGCTAAGGAACAACAAAACGAAGGTAATACGCCAGGACAGCTGCAGCGCGCTAGCTTGCAAATTAACAGCGTAAAGCTAGCTGACGAGTTCATGTCTCACCGGTCGCCTTTCTTCCGCCACGTCACGTTGTCTCAAACGTAACAGCTTCAATTGTGTGCTATGTCAATCGTATGGTCAACATCAAATGAACCGAATTGGACAATTTATAACCTCAATAGTTGTGACGTCTGTTATCCTACTAGCTGGCTACCACAGGCAACGGCTAAACTGTTGCACTAGCTGCATCGTGGTGCTGAGCTGACTTTGCTCAATTCACGCAGTGTCTCGAATTAAAATAAACAGTCAATGGTTATCGTTTTGACAGTGGCGATTATTTACATTGTAGCTGACGTTTAGCTTAAATGAATGTTTAATACCCATAGAGACCCCAAATGCAATGGCAAATTTCCACATCGTTGCAAATTTCTCTTTTGTGTTGTTCTAAATGGATGCGGAAAACTGCAAAACACATACATTGGATAAATGATGGCCTCGTGTTTTGTTATTCGCTATTATTCTTCCATTAATTGTGGATTCGTGGTGTGTATTGTTCTGAGAGCTTCAAAATATGGGAACATAGTTAGATTTGTTACGAATTAAGTGTCTGTTCATAAATCTGTGAGGTTCTCCATATCTCGGTCTTGGGGGAAAGCGTTCATTTTCTAACATGTACCGTAACGTTCTTCCCCAAGAGGAAGGTCCTCCAAGCCTCATCTGACTGCCAACACCAGTCAGACCATATGCTAACAGTTTCATATTGTCAGCACTGTTAACCCGGACTTGGAACATAATATATGCTTTCTCGAACAAACACAATTGAAGTCACTTTTCGTGCCATAATTACTGGCTCCTGTAGAGTCCATAAGTTATCGTGTTACGTTTTTGTCACAGTTCTTTTGGGGGTTGAAATGCAGCAATTGGATCAACTAAGGTTAATTTTTTTGTCTTTTCTGTGTCATACATACATTAAATGCATCCAATAATTTTGTTAGATTTTAAATACAGGGTTACTTTTTCACCATTCCTTTGTACTTGTAAAGATTATATGCCATAGAATCTATGGCATGCTTCCAATCCAATTCCTATCCCCATTCATTTTCCTCACACTTCCCCCATTCTCTCCTTTTTTGGGCTCTCCCTCCCCCCTTGGTTTTTGCATCTGCTCTTATCTGTTCAAGTGGACCTTACAAACTTTTGAGTCCCACATTTTCATCCACAAGCGTTCCACTTGGGACTTGCTGTGCATGTCTTTGGTGTAACGGTAGATATGTTTGCCAGCAATAAGGAGTTGCAATGCTCACTTACTAAGTGACCATGATGGAATGTGAAGTGTTTCTTTGTTCTGGTTGTCCGTGTCCATGGGTGCTCTCTGCCTTTGTGAACATGAACTTTGGCTTCTGGCTTTCATGAGAGCATTAAGCAAGCACATCGTGGACATTCATAAATTCAGACATTCACTGTTTGTAGATTTGTAGAAAGTTTAACATCGCTTTTCAAACTATCAAGACCAGAGCATTCTTGAGGATTCACTATGTTCAATTTCTGGTAAATTAACGCTACCCCGAAGCTTGAAACTGGTTTGGACTCAACTGTAATGAACTTTTCTCATCTACCTTCAGGTGAAACGAAGATGATACGGAAACATCTGACCAAATAAGGTGGGGAGGCCACACAGAATAAATCATGCCAAGTGTCTGACAAAACTTTTCCTGGATCAGCGCAACCATTATGGTGACACTTATCACAGAGCAGCTCCGAAAGCAAAGTCTGGAAGAACCTTATCACAAGGCTTTCAATGTGAGTTGAATTGAGTCAATATGCTGTGAAATTTATATCAGTTAGCTTCATGGTGGTGCCGTTTGGGATAGTAACATAAAATGACCTTTATATTGTATATTGTCCACAATTATATTAATGTATCGGAATGTGTACCAGCAAACTACTTATTAGTATTTCGCCGGATGAACAAGATACTGCTGCATTTGATTCTTTTTTTAAATTTATGATACACTCCTATTGCTGGGTATTTTTCTAACTGCTAACTTTTATATTTTAATACTTCCTGCTACTGGCCCCTCGGTCACCACTCTTGACTCCAACTATGGAAGCATTTTTATTGGAATAATAACACTTATTCATTGAAAATGGCAAACTGGAGCATTCACACTTTTAGTACCTAATTGTTGGAACGACTCATGGTACTAGACAAGGGGTCACAAACCTTTTTTAAATTGAGAATTAGGAAACTCTTCTGTGTTGATTAATGTGGTTCATGATGACTTTGAAACATACTTGTAAAATAAAACAAATTTTCTCAAATTGCATTTCATTTTTATTATTAATAATTATTGTTGACAGTGTTTCTTGCCTTTTGCCCACCGGCACTCGGGATAGGTTCTGGCTCACCCGCAACCCAAATGGGGATAACAGCGATTGGGCGGAAAAATGGATGAATATTCACGTAGATGCGATTATGTCACTGAATTAACACACAATAATTACCAACAATGATGTCTTATTATTTTTTAAATGACAATTTCTACAACATTGCGCCAAAATAACAATATCCCATCACTGACCTATATTTTTTTAACTCTCCTATGGGCTGCTCATGAGACACTATGTTAACCCAGCGTTAGACTTGACTTATTAGCAAACAGAAAGAAAAAACAATTCTTAGAAGTTAAAATATCTTGATTGGGTGAGGAAACAAAGAGATTTCCTTAATATAATGTACATGACAAGTGAAGGAGAATTCAAAGCTACTTCTTTCTTTCCTCCACCTTTCATAACTTTGCTGCTGTGAAATGTAAATTTCTCTACTGCGAGATGAATAAATGTGCACCAAATCCTGTTCAGGTAGTGCTCTTGGGACCGGCATAATTGGTTGATGTTTTGTTTTGAATACGTGTCTTGTCATTCGAGCAAAATGGCACCACTTGACTGGTATTTGGAGTTGTGCTAGCTCCACACATCGTCAGCTCCCCCGTTTCACTACTAAATTTGACACTTACGGCAAAACGGGACTTTAGTACGTTTCTTCGAGATACTAGTCACAAAATGATTTATACTGTATACACTAAAATGCCCAACCCTCATGCGAACATGGGATTCTTCGTCTTGTTTGTGAAAATTGCATGCGGTCTCTTTGTGTGGTATGATGTCATATGATATAGCAAAAGCAGTTTCTTCCATCTTCGCGACACACCCTTGGTGGAAAAACGAGCCTGTATTGCTTTGCGGAAACATGCCTTTCCTTGAGGTTTTTTTTTTGTATTTAAATGACCTGTCTCATGTTTTCAGACACTCCTAGCAGTCGGCCCCAGCCCTCTGATCTCCTGGAATGCATGCAAATCAACGCAAGGCAAGTTCTCTGAAATACGTGGTCCATTTGTGAGGTGTGAAAATCTGTGTCGAGTTTTGTCATGGCATTTCCAGAGAGCAGCTTTGCTGCACAGCCATCATTCGAAGCCAAACCTCTTGATCAGACATGTGGACTGGATTCCATAACAGCCAACACTTTGCAGAGCTCCCCTCCACCACCCCCTCCAAAACGCCACTGTCGCTCCCTCTCTGTTCCGGAGGACCTGTCTCAGTGCCGCTCCGCGTGGCATCCTTGTGCATCCAAAGTTTGGACCCCAGTACAACGTGTCAGCCAAAGCGTCGGAACGGCTCATTTCGGCTCAGTTGGCAGCACGTTACCTGTTGGCGGTCGTACGACCTCCTCAAAGTCTTGCTCTCGACATTCCTCGTCGAGCCCTACTTTCTTTAGCTTAGCATTATCTGCCGACTCACCACTGTCGTGGAGATTTCCATGGGACCCATGTGACTCACCAAAAACAACCTGCTCATCATCATTCGCCACCCCATCCTCTTGCTCCTCATCCCCGATGGCCTTAGTCGGGCACTCTGTGCTGCACCGCTGCGACTCCCTGTCGCCTCTGCAAGTTCTGAACACGTCATCCTTTTCCCAGCACCTGCAGCTGGCCCACACTTCTGCTTTGTCGTATGGGGGATTTGGCATGGAATGCCCAGCTTTGTCTGCCTCCCCAACTTCAGCCTGCAGCACGCCATCCTCTTCTCGACGCGATATGCACCGCACACTGCCACGATGCCACTCACAGCCATGCGACATGCGCAAACCTCGCTTGAAGCGGCACCACGACCCAGATGTATTACCGGGCCCCAGGCCGGGGCTTGACTTCAGCAAGATGACACAGGTTTGTTTCATTTATTCTCCATAAGGCAATGTACAAGGTTTTCTCTTTGAAGTGACATATACTTAGTCAAAGGTCAGTTACACTATCTATATAATTTCTTCATTAAAAAAAATTGAATGAAAATTTTAAAGATGAAACTTCATAACATTTTTCCCAACAAAACACGTTTAATATGTCAAATCTCTCTTAATTTATCGTACAATTAACCATATTGCGCTGGGCAGTCAGAATGGTGACACATGTACCGTAGGAAAAAAAGGTTCTTATGCCATCACTGTAAAAGTGTCCTTGAGTTTTGAAAGGCGCTTAGAAATAAAATTAATGATTATTATTTACATGCTATTCTACAGCTGTATCTTAATCACATTCCAGTTTTACAATGGTTGTCATTTCTCTTCTTTGACATCCCTGATCACCGTTGGTGTGGCGATTTAAAAAAATAATAATAATAATAAATAAATCATGATATACTTCCAGTCCAGACACAGACCTTGAACCTCCCATTTAATGTCGGGGGTTAAATGTTCCAGACCCACCACAATGATTGAAAATATGTGTATAAGAAGGTTATTTAAGAAACAGTCAAATTATTTGAACATAAGGAATAAAATGGATGCATAACATTTGAAAATATGGATGTATTGTGACATCCGTGTCGATATGTGCCTTTTGTGTCTGGGCGTAAACTGGCTGATAGCAGCTCTTGTGGACATGTGCTCTTTTTTTTTTTTTTTTTTTTTGTACCGATCTCTTTTGTGAAACGACTGCTTCAATTGCTCTATGAAGAGAAATACTAATCACACAGTGAAGATAAAAAAGTCTTCAAATGCTAGTATTTTATTTTAAGGGGCAAAAATAGAGAAACCTATTTCAAAACCGTTTTTGCTATTGCACTCCATATACTGTGCAACTCAAGTGAAGGACAAAATATTTTTATAAGAAATAACTATGAACTGAGAAAATATGGTTCTGTGCACACCCTCATAATTTGGGATGTTGCTGTGTTCAGAATTAGCCAGTCACAATGATTTTCATGTTTGCATAAATAGAAAATGGCACACACCTGCCACACAGAGAAATTGCCCAAACCAATTTCCCCAAAAGTTGTGACGTTGCATTCAAAGGCACTGCAACATCAATATTTTCCTGATACAAGAATGTGTTCTATGCAGCCCCATTAGTCTAAACACGGCATTCTGATGAATATTGCCAATGCGGACTATGAATTAAGAGTAAAATCCAATTGAGATCGTTTCATCAGACCATAACACAACTACGTTTTTGCCTTATTTTGAAACCTGATCAAATTGTGCTTTGGTGCTGTTTTTCTTCAGCTGATGGAGCCATTTACGAATAGTTTTAAATACAAGTCATCACAAAAACAGATGCTGATTCAGGTCAATCAGTTACTTTAAATTATGGGAGGTGTGTGCTGACTCCCACATAATAAGTTTGAATTTTATTGGTTGATTCTGACCACAATAAGTCATCGTAGGTCTCATTTTTAAAAAAGATCAAAATCATGGCATTTTCAACAAGGGGTTTGTGGACTTTTTATATTCATTGTATGATTTATTTTTGCTTTAATGTGAGCAGAGAACATATCATTGGTGGCAATTTTGCCTCTTTCTCTAGATTGGCAATGGTGTGGCGCTAGTCTCTGGTTCAGGTGCTTGCATGGCTTTGATCTATTCAAAAACTGAGCAGACCTCTGCTCTGTCGCCTGTGCAGCTCCTCGGGCATGCCAGCATCAGACCACTGAGGAGTGAAAGTGAAGAGGAGGATGAAGATGACACCATTAAAAGAACTGTAACGCCTGAAGCCCATTTGCTCTATCAACGGGACTGCACAGAACTTGACTTGAACCTCATCGAAGAAAACTGATGATCATGGGAAAATACTTCCTGTGGTCACAGCTTACTTTACTATGTTAAGCACACTTGTACATGCTCTCCGCCTCAGGCTTATGACAAGAGTCAAGATAGAAGCAGATTGCAGTTAGAAACCAACTGTAACTCTCGCCTCAGACAATGAAATCCCATCCAAAACGATGACACGTAAGCGAAAATTCCTAAGTTTCCTCTCCTGCAGATAGATACAGGATAAAAAAGATGGTCCATGTTAGTTAAGGAAGTAGTTCAAAATGGTTTTCAACTGTGAGAAGTCACCTTCTGTCTTGAAGCCTTTGGAAGTGACGTTATGAGCTGAGGACATAAGCCTTATTCATGATAGATTCCCTGATACAGCTGCTATTCCTGAAATCCACCATTGATGATATATGTTTAGTTTTGTAGTATTTTTCCTGAGTAACTCACAATGTCCATTCATCCACATTATTTTGATTTCTATGTCCCTCTCACCTGAAATGTATTCACAGATAAGATCTATTTGGAGGCTTCCCTGGCTTTTGCCAACCAAGTCTGGAATACTGTGAAGTACCCCTGCCACTGCAGATGCTACTATTAATAATTGCCTTCAACTTTCTAACCAATTCATCTACCATGTTGGTTGTTAATGACAAATGTTTTTAAACGGCAATGTGAATGCCACTGTAATTGGACCACGCCTTAAACATAGAGCTTTACGAATTTCTGTTTGTGCTAATTCAGATACTTCAGAGTGAGTATGTTATGCACTTGACTAGCCTGTTGAATTACTCAAATTAAAATGCTGCAGCAAGCCCATTACATGCAGTATGGCACAATGTAATGGATTGTGAAGCAAATGGAACCGAGTCACTGTGGATGTGAGTGACTGATACAGAAGAATTTTGGTGGCCTTTCAGAGATGATTGATTTTGCAAAGGTTTTCAGATGGAAATATTTTGGATATAAATATATTGTACAATTGATGTACCAATAAACTTTGATAGAGAATGACAAAAACGGTTGTGTGATATGTTGCTCAATAAGCTTTTAAACTCTCAGTATGATGCAAAGCACAACCTCACTACAATAATTCCACTGTGTCTGTCAATCAAAAAGAGCATTATTGAAAAGGCAGAATTTTGATAGAGCTCTTTTGTAAGTTCTGATTTAACTATGTACAAACTGCTCCCCACATACAGACAATCAGAATCAGAAAGCCTTTAATAGTCCCACAAAGGGGAAATTTGCAGTATGGCGAAACAAGAAAAAGCAAAAACAAATTATGGATGAACATTTCACATACAGTGCAACCTGAAACTAAGAACTGTTATTTGATACAAATGACAAACTTTGCTGTCTTTCAACGGGGATAATCTAAAGTAAACTAATTTAGTTGAAGGTGCAAAGTGATTGTCATTAAACTGTATCTGAATTTAAGCCAATACTTCGGAATGACAGTTGTCAAGTAGAAATAAAAGTTAACCAGCGGTTAATAATACACCAAATAAATCAAAATCAAAGTGATCCAGGCACTACAGATATACTTTCAAGCACAAGCTGTTGATTGTTTCGAACAAAGGCTGCATTTTGAAATGAATGAGAGGTGAGCCCACTGTGCCTCTGAACACAGACTCTCATATTATGTTGGGACATCAAAGTGAGGACACCACTAAAATTTCATTTACAGGTACCAAAATTTGAGGATTTGGGAAGGAGGGTTTCTCAAGACAGATTACCAAGTGTACAATATTTGCAATAATCAAAACTAAACAAACAAAAAAGGGGAAACTTAAATGGTGAAACACAATGCAAGTCTATATTTCCACAACTGGGACCTTCATAGTTTTAAATCTGCAAATTTTGACAAATCTCTGAACGCAATCTTCTTCTTTTCCTTTCGGCTTTTCCCTTTGAGGGGTCGCCACAGCAAATCAGTGTCCTCCATCTTTAGAGGTTTGATCCGCATGTTTGTTTTGGCCAAGCTTTTATGTCGGATGCCCTTCCTGACACAACCCTCTGTATTTATCCGGGCTTGGGACCAGCACAAGAAGACTTATGTCCCTTTGTGGCTACAGAACAAGCAACTCGCTCAGTGAAAGGCTCTCAAACACAAAATGGTCATCGGCACAGCAAAAAATATACTCACCATTTGTTGACAATGCTTTGATCTTACCGTGAAATGGGCATCTCTTTCCCAATACAATGCACCATCTGATGTTTTATGTTTAGTTTGACAGTAAACTTCAACTGGGAGTGGCATTAAATAACTTAAAGCCTAAGCTCCCATAATGATAGCCAACAAGGCCAATGTATTCTGTCTTCCTCCATCTCGAATCCAGAAAGTCACACGTATTGTATATAAAATATTGTTGTTGTTTTTTTCAAACTACGAAAAACAGCTAATTTAGATTTTTTTTTTTGTTCCTCGGTTCACAACGTTGGAAAACCCGATGAAACACTTGATAGCTTGACTAATAAATTTCAGTAGACAGTTTTTTTGTTACTTTTGCATCACTCTTTTTCTTTACAAAAGTAGATATACTTCGACTTAAGTACAGATTGTGAGTACATTTGCCACCTCTGGTAGCTCAATGGTAGTTTAATGAAGCTCTGTTCACTTCAATTCTGGGACAAGGTAACCGTTCCGCCATGAGAGGTGAGGGCGCTCCTTCCAGACCACCACCGCTCTTTCTCACTCGCACAATCACGCTCACGCTGCCCCCACCAAACACAGCACTTCCTCTTTTGTGCAATTTCATGGCGATCTGTGGAGAGGGAACCGCCGACGCACGCACGCTGTCTCAGCACTCTCCAAAGAGTTTCTTCGGGGTAAATAACGAGCAGTTTCCTCCAAGATTCGAATACCGGGTACCGCGGTTGTCCTACTCGAATTCAGTCATGTGGGGAATGCTCAGTATGTCTTGAAGAAATGTTGGTTTTGGTTAAAACCCGCCAGCGCCCAACCGAAGCGCCACTCGTTGATAACAAATCGAGCGAATTGGGCTCCCTCCTCGCGCATCTTCTCCCCTCACAGCGGCGCGTTCGTTCACGGCCAATATGCAACTGCTAACTAGCTAGCGTTAGCACTCTCCTGTGTGGTTATGTAAATAGCTTCCTACCATCATTTTTCGCTTAGAAGTCACGTCAACCTTAGATGCTGAACTCATACGAGGTCGCTGCGCTGTGGTACTTCCCATTCAAATATCAACTACTTTGACCCTCGAGATGTTTGTTTTTTTGTGCTAGCTCGCTGTTATGCTATGTCGTGAGTTAGCGCTAGTTCGGAGATGAGGTGACCACGAAATTTATTCATCAAAATGATGTATTTAAAACACGATTACAATCAAACACACATAACTTAAGGAAATAACGTCCATCATTCATTGTATTGTTGGTGTTGATCGACGCTCTGGTAGGCGGTCGAGCTAGCGTTCTCGGCTAATTGGTTAACGGTAACTTGTCTGCTAACAAGGGAACTTTGTCACCGCGGTAGCTTGCAACTTCGTGAAATTCGTTTAAACTTTCCTGGTGCGATATTTCACGCCCAGTGACTTTAGGAGAAACGTGTGACTAAGTTTCAAATTGTTGTCGGGTTTTGTCTGAGGTATGATAAGCTAACTTCGCACTTAACTCTGCACACTTAGACCTACAACATAATACACTTGATATCGCGAGTAACTACGAATTGCGTACAAGATGTGATTTATTGACTATCGGTATCAAACACACGAATAATATCTCAGATTAAATTATATGAGACCAAAATTATTTGGCATCATCTTTTCAAGACGGTTTTAGAGACCAGCATCGTTTTCTAGCGCCAAATATTAAAAAATATGAGTCCTTAAGACTTAAAAATTTCTGCTTAACGTTTCAATACGAAGTCGGCAATCGGAATTTGTCGAAGTATCTTTGTTTATTTAGTTGGAATTTCTAACTTTTCAACTTTTGTTTTTATATTCAAAACATTTGTATTGTTAGAAAACAGTATACAGGCGACGTAATAACGATGAACTCAAAGTAATAGTCGAAAGCCAAGTACTTCAAATTCTATGACAGCAAGACCCAAACACAATTTTCAAATGGTGGTCAGATATCATGAGGTTTCATTTGGCACTGACACATTGACAGATAAACTGAGTTGACAATACACTGACACCTTATGTTGTTAAGATACATGGATGGACCTGAATGCATATGGCACAATTGAGAGACATTTGCAGTTGATAAAATAACATTAGCATTGCAAACAACGGAAACTATCCACCAATATGCACTGAACAACATCTTAAGGGACTTGGCCATTAGTGGGTTCAAAATGCATGCGGTTTTGCAGAAGCATAGAAAAAGGAAGATGTGCTCATGGATTTTGAAAAACAGTCATTGCTTACCTAGAAGCTTTTGAGAGAGTGTCTCAATATATTTTCATGACCTTTTTATATCACCTGCTATTGATAGGCTAGCTAAACACATGCAGTGGTGTCAGAAGCATGAGGTCAATCTAAAGTCTATGTTCGTGTTCTTTGTTTACAGTATAAACTACTTTGACAACTGAACTGTCACAACAGACACTGCGTTTCAGGTGAGTGCTGTCAATATCCCATTTCTTCTATATTTTTAGGTAGCAATTGTTAAGGATCCCTCGTGAATGTTTTGCGGCCAGGATAATTTTTGTTGTTTAACTGTGATCACAAGTTTAGTTCACACCAACATTTTATGCAGAGAAAGGTTGCCTCAAAAACATACAGACAAAATGAAAGAACAGTAATGTGAACTTTACATGAATGTGATTTTTTTCCTTGGGAAATTGCACTTTGAAAGTATCACATTATTAGAATTATCTTGCAATGACAAAAATTAAATAAAATATAAACTCTTGCAAATATTGATTTTATCTGAACATATTTTGCATGTCTGCATCCCAGTTCTAAGGTTTCGTGTTGAGTCTTAGGTCTGACCTTCCTGTGTTGAGTTAGCGTTTTTTGTCCAGTGCTTGTTGAGGTTACTTTGGCTTCCTCCCATATTCCGAACACGTTCATGTTAGTTTAATTGATTACACTAAAGTGTCCAAAGATGTGAACATGAGTATAAGTGGTTGCTTGCCTGGCCTGCAATTCTCTGTAGTTGGACTTCAGCTCTGTCATCACCTGAATGAAGATAAGAGGGGTAAAACCTGTATGAATGGGTATTTTGAACATGGGAGGCAGATAGTTTGATGAGAATGCGGGTATCAGTTTAAAGAAATTGGATGTTGTGATCATACATTAATTTCTAAATCAACGTACTTTTAGAGGAGCTTCATCAGTATGAACAGTATTATGTGATTGCGCAATGTTTGCTCAAATGAAAGAACTGTGGAATTGGCCTCTTTCATCAGGTTTGTTCAAACATCAGCCAAAAGTGTATTTTAAAAGAATTGTGTTGCAACAAATTTGATGAAACCTGTGTTTCAGTTACAATTCCCCTCATGGTGATTCAGAATAATTTCAGGCATGTGCATTCCTGCACACAACCACAAATATCCATCACATTGAATAAAATAGGAAAGACAGGGAATTTTAACGATAAATGTTTTCATCTTCCTGCCGAGTAACAAAACAACCCCGCACACTGGCAATTTTAAAGTGTTGCAGCAGTTAGCATCTTAGTGCTGAAGTGATTTCAATATTATCATTATTGGTAATAATCCATAGTATGCACACAATGCAGTATTTTTTATTAAAGCTAATTCAGGTTGTCCTGGTTAGCCCAACATGGTTGGAATTTGAGACCAATCACGTGGTTTTCAGATGGCGTACCATTATTTTAAAAAAATATTCCTTTGCTTCCATTACAATAAAATTGATGAGGGACTGCACTTACTCAAAATCAAATTACTTGGACTCAGGGTGCAACAAATGTAATGGGGACATCCCCAAAAATAATCATGTTTGACATATATAAAAGACCCCAATGTCAATTGATTTTCTGTCTTCATGCAACTCCTGATAGCTGAAAGTCACAACAACCTCCCAAAAATCTTCTTTCTCGCATACACTAACCCAAACACGGGATAAAACATAGATCAGAGTGTATCAGAAGAGACAACAGCCCCTTCCAGCTTGTCAAACCAAACATTTGACATTGTTGCTATTGTATATAAAAAGCTGACATGATAGAGACATTTTCTCTGTTGTGGACATATCTGCGCTGTAACAGGGTATGGTGGGATATCATCTGAATTGAAGGAATTTCTACGATAACCAAGACAGTTCAACACATTTTCTGTCCTGCACGTTCCGAAAACCAGCTACTCCACAAGTAGTTGAGCACACCAGACGATGACGAGGTCGAGGATCTAATCCTGACGCCAATGCTGTGTCAAAGTGGGTTGTGAAAAGACAATAGCGGATGAAATGTTACAGCCTTGATGTGGGATTGTGCATTACTTTCTTTCGTTAAAGTTAGATAATAATAATAATAATAATAATAATAATAATACATTTAATTTATAAGCGCCTTTCAAAACTCTCAAGGACACTTTACAGTCACAGGATATCATCAAATTTCTCTTCAGAGTATTCCTTGTAATTTTTGTTCTCTTCCTCCCCCGTTCATAGTTTATTTAAAAATATCTAAACATTGCAAATCAAACTGCAGTCACAGAAAAATATTTATATTGGCACATAGTGTCTAATGTTTTGTCTAATGTTTTGTTCATGTTTTGTTTTTAGGTCAACGGGTGTGGAGACCATAAGGAGACTTTTATATTGGTTGTTCGGTGTTCAACATCCAGCCTGCTCAGTCTATGGCTCTGATGGACAAACACAAACAGGTCAAGCGCCAGAGGCTCGACCGCATTTGCGAAGGTGAGTTATGATGAGATTGTCATGATATCACAAAGAGAAACACATTTAGAGAAATAAAAAGCTGCAATCATCAACTGCAGTTTTTTTTTATTACTATATCGTATTATTAATGCTCTTTAGAAATTTTTATTCTTGTTCACGGTGACTATATTCTGTACATATTCTAAAAACAGCTGAGACTTGAAGTGTACACTTTCTTAGCATGTAAGGTCCACTTGCATCGAAGATGGCTCCACAAAAGACTTAAATAAATTTTTGCTTATACAGCAGACACTGCCCAGTTTTGATTCATACTGAAATAAAAAGCAGAGCAGACAAGCAAACTCAAGATTGGATCCTGTGTGTGTTCACAAACCACAGCATTACGGTCATCTTTACACTCTGGTAAAGTTAGAATTACATTTCTGAATTGAAATTCCTTCCTATACTTTGAAACTTTCTGATATTTTATTTGACCTCTCTAGCTATTTATGAGAGCTTTAAATATGTGCTGCACACACACACGCAAGCACGCACACACTCATGCATGCACACACGCACACTCACACACAAATAAAATAAAAGCCGAGTGAAATTCTTGATTAAATATCCCCCAATATAAGAAATGCTGACATTAATAGTTTAAATCAGAAATACACCACAAATTGGCATAATAAAACAGTGAAATATAACCCTTGAAAAGAAATGACTGCCAGATGATGCACCGAAAGTGTTTTTACATGTGACAACGACTGTAACTTTCACCAACAAGTCGGGCTAAACTGAGCTTCTCCCCACCAGACAAAGATCTTTACCTTGCACCTTACCAATTGAAACTTTCCCATGAACAATTGCTTTTGCATCATCCAAGGTGTTACATGAAGAGCACATACATACATTGAGTTTGTTTTTAAGCTTGTTTTTTTTTTTTTTTTAGACAGAAATGCTTTGAGTGAATTTGTGAATACCGATCTGGAGTGGGGGTTCACGGAACAGGATTTGATTGGATTAGTGATTTTTTTTCCTGCTCCCCTTCATGTTAGACTATTGGAAGAGTTTGAAAATGATTAATGAATTCTGGGCTGCAATAGATCACTTTGAAGGACTTGGATTGGATTGGATTTACCTTTATTTGTCTCGCAGTGGAGACATTTATACTTCATTTACATTTGTAACTTCAATGTGACTATTCAATTCGTGCTATGGGCGAAAAAAATCATAACAACTAATTGTTTGAGATGTGCCGGACTACTGACATGTTACCACCAAGCTTGAGCTTAGCCCTAACAAGAAACATAGCGCTGTTTTTACTCTGACGACATCTCCTTGTATTCCTGCATGTGATTGTCTTCTCTGTGTGGTGCGTAACATAATACATAAACATCCGTGTACATTTTTGTTCCCCATATTAATTCGTAATCGGTATAACAAATTAAATACAACTGACACAATATGCAGAACAAGAAGAGAAAGAGAAAGTGTCTGAATTTCTTTTGCTGAAAAGCAATTTTGCTGAAAAGCAATTTTAGTGACAGATGTTGAAGTGTGGTGAAGTCACTCGGACATGACCAAGTTTTTTTTTGTAGTGGTATTTCAAATTTGATGAGAATTGAGACGACATGAATGGCAATTTTAAATGGAGCGAATATTGTGGGAGACAGATGAGAAGGAGAGTGCAAGGTGAAGGGTCACGCCCGCAGCCGTAGGGAAACGGGACAGCTGTCTCTTTAAAAAAACGACAAACCGCCTTCAGGCCTCTGCTATATGCAAATGAAGTTAGTGCTGGTTGGCTGGCCTACAATAGAACCGCCTGTGATTGGGTCACAGATGTTGGGGGGGAGTTCTGGGCGTGGATGACAGCTGAGAGGGAGCTGTGAGGGAAAGTGAAAAGCAATCGAGGGAGGGCGAGGGAGAGAGGAAGAAGGGCTGACAGACTTCATTATGCAAGGTTAGCCCTTGTGCTCATGCGTTTCGATATTTTCAATTGCATTTTGTTAAATCTGGGCTCTGTGTGAGAAGGTTGACGTGTATGATTTAGGGTGTGGCACAGCTAAATATAAAAATAAATGTGTTTCTCAGTGCGCGGTTGCGTTTTTTTTGCAGCTGTTAAGAAGGAACCGAATAACAGTGTGTGTGTATTCATGCGCGCGCCCGTCTGGGTGGAGTACCTTTTCTTACTGCATTATCATCATCTGCTGCCCCTCCCCCTCACCCCTCACTCCAACTACAGCCAGAGGGAGCATGGAAAGGAGAGGGGAGGGGGGAGAGAATGAATGAATGAATGAATCACTGAATGAAATGTATTGTGTGCGGCCATGCTTGCATTTTGTCGGCTCTGCGATGCCAGTGTCATTTACTCAAATTACCCCGTGTTGTGGGCCTGCTTGTGTATTTCCCCAGCAACTTATTCTGAGGCCTTCTTTGTCTTGAAGCCTTTTTGAGTAGTCTTTGTCCTCCCAGTGTGTAACAAGTAAGCCTGTTTGCATTGTCAACCCATCTGCAATACATTTCAGTAAAAATGGGAAGGCCTTGTTTTACTAGTTTTCTGTGTGCTTTCACATCCTTTGGTGATAAATGTCCTACATCACAGGAAATGTGAACATTTGTTTTCCATCCTTTACTACTATCTGTCTTCCTTTCTGTGCACCCTCACTCACCACTACCCATTTTTCAAGTCAATGTTCCGGCTTGCCACACCACCCTTCCTCCTCCTCCCCCTCACAACAGTCACACACAGACACCTGTCAAGCAGCAGAATCAAGATGTTTCCCTAGGGCTCAAGGCAAGTGAGCGACAAAAATTGGCCTTACTGTTTAAGAAGTTCAATTCACTGCTTGTTTTAGAAGCGATACTGTAGTTCAGGTCCTTTGGTTTGCAAAATCTGAAAATTCTTGGCATGATGCTGTTGTCAGAAATTTGTTTGTCTCGTGACAGAGGGAATAGGAGTCTGTGCATAAAAATCAGGTAGAGAAAGTCTTGTACATTGGCGAATTTAGGTCATGACTGAGACACTAATATGAACCCTCTTTTCTGCCTCCATTCTGAGACCCTGCACATTTCTAAACCCCTCCCCCTCATCCCCAGCCGCTGCACTCCCAGTCTCCTCTTCCCATTGCCACCCTACGCTTCTGCCTGGTCACCCTACATAAAGTCAGGCAGGTTAAGTGCTTTGCGTAGGGACCTGTGCACCTTTTTTAATGATAGAAAACCCAATCTACGAACCTAATGCCATTGAAGTTGGGCCGTTTTGAATAAAAATAAAACTTAAGCATTTTCCAATCATGTTTAAACTATAATTAAATACACTACAAAGACATGATATTTAATGTTCAAACTGATCAACTTTATATTGCTTTTCGCAAATAATCATCATGAATTTTGTGCCAGCAACATGTTGCAAAAAGTTGGGACAGTGTCATGTTTATTTCTGGTTTATCACCTCTTCTTTTAACAATTACGACACATTTGGGGACTGAGTACACCCGTTGTTGAAGCTTTGTCGGTGGAATTCTTTCCCATTATTGCTAGATGTAAAGATTCAGCTGTTCAACATTTTGGGGTTACTGTTGTTATGTTTTACACTAAATAATATGCAACAGTGTACGTACCTCCACCTCACAGTCCGGAGGATCAGGGTTTGATTCTGGGCTCTGGCCTTCCTGTGTAGTTTGCATGTTTTTTTGTGCCTCTGTGTGTCCTGCGATTGGCTAGCAACCAGTTCAGGGTGAACCCTGCCGATTGCCCGAAGACAGTTGGAATCGGCTCCAGCACGCCCGCGACCCTCATGAGAAGCGCTTCAGAAAAAACGGATGTACAGTTGCAAGACAGAGTATATGAACCCTTTGGAATTATCTGGATTTCTGCCTAAATTGGTCAGGCCGTCCGTGATCAGTCTCCGACGACCGAGCTGTCTGATGGAAGGAACACACAAAACCGTATGGAGAAAAAAAACGCACAACACGTCAGCATCAAAACCTCAGCATCAAAACCTCAGCATCAAAACCTCAGCATCAAAACCTCATCCCAATTGTGAAGTATGGGTGCGGAGGCCTCATGCTTTGGGGCTGCTTTGCTTACTCACAGCCTGGACAGCTATTATTGAAGAAATAAACGGATTTCTACGTTTACCAAGACATTTAGAAGAACTTAACTTGAAAAACAGCATGCCTTCAACAGAACTAAATATGGCTTCTGGAGTTCAGAGTCCTGGCCTCAACTCCGAAAGAGATACTGTGTCATGACCTCGAGTACGGTTCATCCTAGACATCCCACGGATTTTGCTCAATGGAAACAGTTTTGTAAAGACAAATGCTGGAAAATTCATCCTAACTGTTGTGCAGGTCTGATCTGCAACTGCAGGAAATGTTTGTTTGAGATTCTTACTGCCAAAGGAGGGTTAACAAGTTATTAAATCCACGGGTTCACTTACTTTTTCTACCATGTACAGCGAATGTTTACACGGTGTGTTCAATAAAAATACTTGAACATGTTTCTTATTAATTTTATTGTTATGTTTTACTTGAAGCATGTTTGTCAATTGTGACTTAGATGATCAGATCACATTTCATGACCAATTTATGAATCAATCAAGGTAGTTTCAAAGGGTTCGGATACTTTTTTTTTCAACTATATATATGGATCAATGGATACAATAGCACCCATTTTAATGGCACTCAAGTCAGGACTGCAGGCAGGCCAGTCAAGTCCTTCCACTCTTTTACGGCAAAGACATGCTATTGTAACACACGCAGAATATGGTTTGGCATTGTCTTGCTGAAACCGGTAAGGGCGTCCAAGAAAATACATGGTTGGGGGGCAGCATATGTTTCTGCAAAACCAGTATGGGCCTTTTGGCATTAATGGTTTGTGTTACCCATCCAATTGGCATGAAGACAGTTCCACACTGTCACAGATGTGGATTTGTTAGACTTTAGTACACTCCTCCACTTTGCATCAGTTCATCTTAGATGGGCTCAGGTGTTTATGGCTTTCGCTTTGCATAGTAGAGGTTTAAATTGCACTTGTGGTGCTAAACTGTGTTTATTGACATTGCTTTCCTGAAGTCCTCTGCAATCCTTGTTGTAATGTGTTTTTCATGTTGATGTTCAAAGGTCACAGGCTGGTTTGTTTTTGGCCTGTGTGTGTGTACTGTATATACCGTATTTTCCGGTGTATAAGGCGCACCTCCAATGAATGCTGCATTTTCAAACTGTTTCCATAAATAAGGCGCACTCTGACTATAAGGCGTGCCTTCAGTGAATGAAAAAAGGTTTCCATATACTGTGTGTATGTGTGTGTGTGTGTATATATATATACACCCACACAAACAAAGCCTGTGTGGGAACAATGACTGGAACGTGGGCATTTTGGGACCTTCTTTGCCTCCTTCTTTTTGTAACTATGTGTCAGATCTTCCAGAATACTTCAGTGCTATGCGACATGTTGCAAAACAACATAGTACTACACTGAAGGCTCCCAAATCAAAAGTTCCTGCTTTAGTCTTATATGCGCTCTGCAATGATACTTCTTCCTCCCGCGCATGACATCATCAGCGTAAAACTGCGTAATACTATCTCTTCCTGGTTATAAAATACGAGATTCTTTAGAGGCAGAGTGACAATTGTACTACGGGAAATTGCTTGAGCTGACGTTAGGTTTATTTTGGTTTTGTTAGGTTTTCTTTGTCCCAAAATTCAACTGTGCTCAAATTATTGACGTGACTGCCAATGTTATGTAATCCATGTTAGTTGTTTACATATGTGCGTCTGCAGCATTACTTCCAAAGCAATGATTTGTTGGAATATCCCCAGACGTGGTAGAGCGGACACTTAAGAACCCACAAAAACATTTTGTTTTAGGGTTGGTAGAGGTCTGCATTGTTGAGTCTCATCTGTTAATGTGATCATGAAACAAATTAATTCAGTAGCGGAGAACAATTTGGTCCTCCCTGCAATATAATAAGGGCTATGTCAACATTGTTCATGACCGGAGTTACTTACTCCACTGGCTTGTTTATTCTTTTCGCCCTATTTAGCTACACAAGACAAGGATATTGACAAGGTAGCAATAACCCCTGAGTGTTATATTTTGTCATCTTTATCATACTGCAAATATATAACAATACACAATTGCCACAACATCTTTTTTGTGCAAATCACATAATTGGGTTTTGTATCCAATGGATACCCTCATAATTGCAGTCTGGCATGTACAAATGTATTTATTTGTAGATTTTGTGTATGTGTGTGGGGGGAGGGAGCTATTCTCCCTTATTTGTAGAGGTGGGAATCAATTTGTTTTGGGGGAACTCTCCTGGTACGCTGTGCAGTAAAATGTTTATTGTAGTAAATTGTTTTTGACAGTCAAACTCCAAAAGTATTTGCAGTTGAACATTGGTGCCCTTTAATACAATGGTGCAGAACCTCCTTTTCCTCTGAGCCATGTCAGTTGCTGTGAAGTCCTTCTCCAGCGCTGACTATTTTTATGAGACAGATCAAATGCTGGCGCAATGAACACGTATATTTTATGGTTTTCTTTCTCCTTGGCTCAGGTATCCGACCCCCAATCCTCAACGGGCCTATGCATCCACGGCCACTGGTGGCGCTGTTGGACGGGCGCGACTGCACCGTTGAAATGCCCATCTTGAAAGATGTTGCTACTGTGGCCTTCTGTGATGCCCAGTCTACACAAGAAATTCATGAAAAGGTAAAGAGTGGCAGACATTTAAGTTTTCAAGATTTACTGGTGTCTTTAGGGTTTTCACCTTATAGATATAATTGGATGCTCATTTGCTCTTTGTAGGTGCTGAATGAGGCTGTGGCCGCTCTGCTTTATCACACCATCACTTTGTCAAGAGATGATTTGGAGAAGTTTAAAGGCCTCAGAGTGATTGTCAGAATTGGGTCTGGCTTTGACAATGTTGATGTCAAAGCAGCCGCTGAGCTTGGTGAGATATACAACTGAAAACCAGCTTTGTCGTTTTTCTAATTATCAGAATTAGCAGTTTGCTATGTTCATTTTTTATGTGCAGGCATTGCCGTGTGTAACGTTCCAGCAACCTCAGTGGAGGAGACAGCCGACACTTCGCTATGTTTGATCCTCAACTTGTACAGGCGAGTCACGTGGATGCACCAAGCTCTGCGGGAGGGAACCCGAGCCTCCAGTGTAGAGCAGATTCGAGAAGTGGCAGGTGGTGCTGCTCGTATTCGAGGAGAGACACTCGGCATTATAGGCCTTGGTAAGAGCACAGCTCCCCCTCACCCCCCAAAAAATGCTTTGAATAAGAACGAGCAACCTGAGCTTGGTATATGTGTGAAATTATATGACTATCTTTACAGCTGCTTCAGCTCCTTTTAATGTGACATGCTCTTCTGAAATTATCATTGTGGCTTTCCAGGACGTGTGGGTCAAGCGGTTGCACTGCGCGCCAAGGCTTTTGGGTTTGGCGTCATCTTCTATGACCCTTATTTGCCCGATGGCGTGGAGCGATCCCTGGGCTTGCAGCGCATGGCCACCCTCCAGGACCTGCTCATCCACTCGGACTGCGTATCTCTGCACTGCAGCCTCAATGAGCACAACCACCACCTTATTAATGACTTCACCATCAAACAGGTGAACTCGAAAACTGAAATTATTGGGTCAGCAAGTTTATTGAGTATTAAAGAAATAAGGGTTTGTATTTGTCAAGATACATATGGTGTATAATATTTTTTCTGAAATCAACCGCGTGATATGGGCTGTTCGATCACACTGCCACGATGTCAGAATTAGATTTTCATTGCTGGCAGTAAGTCGGAATCGTTTCCAGTGAGGATTGGACTCCGCCAAGGCTGGTCTTTGTCGCCAATTCTGTTCATAACCTTTGTTGACAGAATTTCTAGGCATAGCCAAAACATGTTGGGCCAACAGCGCCACCAGTCCTCCGCTTTTTTCACATGATGTGGTACTATTGGCTCCCTCAAGCAGGGCTCTCCAACTATCGTTGGAGCATTTCGCAGCTGAGTGTGAAGCGATTGAGATGAGGATCAGCACCTCCAAATCTGAAACAATGGTCCTCAGTCGAAAGCAGTAGCTAGGAATTTGCCCGATGCTTCGAGACAAGCGAAGGTGCAAAAAGAACAAGCAAGGAAACCGGATGATATACAGTATTTACTTTTTTGAGTGAGAAAGGTCTTAAGCAAATATTGTGATGGAAAAATACAAACTAAACGGAAGCTGGACTACATCAAGTGACAAATTCAGCAGAAAAGTCATTTGAATGATGTTGGAATTATGCAAAGATTCAAGATTGATAAAACATTGCGGGAGAGCGCAAACCAGCTGTCGCACTGAAAAAAAATCCATCCCTGGGCAACTTAATTTTCTAATTGACTACAGTATGTTTCACTTGCCATTCAAATGAATGCACCAAGTATTGGATTTCTATCGATTTGATTCTATTCAATGTGTTTTAATATAGCATTATTTTTAATGTTTAAAAACTCTTATCGTAACAATATAACACTTAATTTTTAAAAAAACACTTTTTTCTCACATTTTCATGTGGTGTGCAGGGGGATTTTTTTTCAATGAAAAATGTGCTCTAGTTTGAAAATGATTTAAAAACTAAAATAGAAGGCAAAAAAAAAAAAGGTGTCCCTATGTCCAGATTTGTTTCAGGCTTTTCTAGTAGTATTATCTTTTGTCCAGCCCCATTTCTTGAGTTTTTTTTTTTTCAGTAATTCTGTCGAACCACCAGTCAAAAGCAAAGTGTGATATTCATTGGTGCCAAGTTACCCCAGCACTGATATTGTATTCATGGTTGTGTGAAAATGGTCTGGACTTTGACTGAAGCACTGCTCACTCCTACAATGCAGATGCGCCAGGGAGCTTTCCTGGTGAACACATCAAGAGGCGGGTTAGTGGATGAGAAAGCACTGGCTCAGGCCCTAAAAGAGGGTCGGATACGAGGGGCTGCTTTAGACGTACATGAAAGTGAACCTTTCAGGTAACCAATTAACCAACCATCCTTTACCCTCAGAGAGATGCGTGGCACTCAGTATTAACTCAGTGCTCCTTTTTATCACAACCTTGACAGTTTTTCAACCGGCCCCCTTAAAGATGCCCCCAACTTGATCTGTACTCCACATACATCTTGGTACAGCGAACAGGCCTCGGTGGAGGCTCGAGAGGAAGCAGCTAGGGAAGTGCGCCGTGCTATCACTGGTAAGTAAAGATTTAACGGTAACAGGCTACAGTTACAAAAATATTTCTCTTTTTTCTATTGGATTTTAGCACATCTGATTTCCCCGCTCGCGATAGAATTCCCTGCTTCCCATATAAAGGTTTCCAGAAAAAGCTTAAAAATGTAATTTAAGCCATCTGTTGCGCCAACAATCAATCAGTTTTCCTCCCATAGAAAGGTCTGTAGTTTTGTTTGCATAACAGTAATGCACTTTTCACAGTTGACACCACCATCCACTGTATTTTTCAATGTATAAGGCTCACCGGAGTATAAGGCGCACCCCCAGTAAATGGTGTATTTTCATATATAAGATGCACTGGACTATAAGGCGCACCTTCAATTAATTATTTTTTTTCTTCCAAATATAATATATAAATAGATACGTTTTCCAAATATAAGGCGCTACAGTAGAGGCTGGGGTTACATTTTATATATCCCAGCATGGACCGCACACTACTGGCGTCGGTAACTGCTGTAGTTGCGAGACTTGTTGTGGCTCAATATTACTTCACATATAAGGCACACCTACGCATATATCTTTTAAAGAAAATCAAGGCTTTTGTGCCCACCTTGTACACCGGAAAATACAGTACTTTTTAAGCACTTAATCTGAAAGGCAACACCTGAGCAACTACAACTGCTCTCTTGAAAAGTGAGTGAAACAAGACCTTTATTGGACTTTTATTAAAAGCACTTTAAATTGTACCAAGTGTGTCCTGACTCCCATTCAACACGAATTTGAATGTGATTGGTGAATTGTGAACACATCCGTAGTTATAAAAGTGTGAGCAGACATGTTAACATTCCTCTCCAACATTTCAATTTCCCCGATTTGAGAAAACCTGCTTTATCTTTTATATCCATTGTGTATGCCGTTTCACCCCGGGTACTCCTTTTTAAGTAGAATCAAACATTTATTCCAATGTAATTTATGTTAAACACAAATGGTATACTTTATACAGAAGTGTTGGCATGAGTAATGTGACTCATGTAGTCACACAACTTATTGTTGCCAATACAAGAATAAAGTGCCTATTTTAAAAGGATCCAGAAGATGGGTGCAGCATGCTGCAACTCTCTGCATGGCTGGCACTGCTGCATATTGAGTAAAATGCACCCTGTAAAGTTTGGTTATTGTCTTCTAGGGCGTATCCCGGACAGCCTGAAGAACTGTGTGAATAAAGAGTATCTGATGGCGGCATCTCAGTGGCCTAGCATGGAGGCTGCCACTGTTCACCCTGAACTTAATGGCGCAACCTACAGGTGAGAGAGACAAGTGACTGTGCATGACTAGAATGGGGGGTTTATGGGGGGCGCGCACGGCCACTTTTCAACAAAATGTCAGAATGTATTATTTAAAATAACTTTGATAGTACTCACCGTTAACATGAATGGTTTACCGTTCCTCATGATTGGTAAAAATCCAGCCAAACGATCGGAATGAAAGTCAACTTGCCGGGTCCATAGGCGAAGTTACTGCTAGCTAGTCTGCACACGGCTCATTAGCTTCCACACTTGCTATCTGCAATATACTTCTCGCATAAGTATATTGATGCTAACGTTAACATGGAGCTTGTTAAAATATCAATGACATTCGACTGTTTCATCGATGTTATTGTTTCATTGCAAATTAGAATCATGAATCCTCCGGTGCATTCAAGCTGGAGCATACTCGTCATTTTTTTTTACTCGGGCTCATTTAAAGGGGCGTTTACCTGTTTCAACATGACGGCCAGTATCATCCAATCAAAATTGCGTTTTCCGCCAAACTAAGTCATCCAAACAGTGTCATCCAATCAAAATTGTGATTTCCGCCAACTGCAGCCCCAACAGGAAATGAACAGCGAGAAGTTTTATCGGCGAGCCACATGGAATCATAAAAAGAGCCATATATGGCTCGCGAGCCATAGGTTGCCGACCCCTGATCTAAGTGAATAAGTCATCAGTAGGTCTTATTTTTCCAAACGATTGGCTACTGCTAATGTTTGAAATAAGATGGTGTCTTGAAAACAGATTAATTTGGATGTACAGTGATACCTCAGCTTACGAACTTAATTGGTTCCCAGAAAGTGTGTGTATGGCGAAAAGTTTGTCTGCCAAACATTTATTTCCCATAAGAAACCATTAAAAATGAGAATAATCTGTTCCCAGATACCCATAAAAATAATTTTCTGCTAAATTGGCCTTAAAACTACACAAAATATACCTTATTTTACGTATAATAAATGTGCTATTGTATTGTAATGAAAGAAATAAACTACTGTATAATAGTCGTTTTATTTACCTTTGTGATGGTCGTTGATGTAGACGATAATACCCTCACTCACAATGTCCCCTGCTAGCTGCTTTTCGTTAATCCAAATCAACAGAAGTTTTTCAACCTCTTATATTGCCTGAGACCATTGCTTAGACAACACAGAAACACGCTTAGCCACATGGAGCAATGGTCGATTTAGCGCACATGTACTGGGACGCTAAGTCAAACAAACGCACACCTCGTTCGTGTTTTCCGATGATCTCCTTCTTCTGCTCTACCGTAATTTTCTTTTGTGGCCTCTTCGGCTTAACACTAGCCTTTGGTGGGGTCTTTTTCAGTCCCATAATACCAAAAGTACTCCAGCCGATAACAAACCACGGGCTGACAAAAACTAGTCCGCCAGTCACCGTGATCTCCTTCTTCTCCTCCATCGTAATTTCCTATGTCTTCTTAGGTTTAACACTAGCCTGTGGTGGGGTCTTTTTTGGTCCCATAATAGCAAAGTTCTCCACTCGATAACAAACCTCATCTGCACGGTGGTGACAAAAACTAGTCCGCCAGCCACCGTGGTGCTGTGCGGTTTGGTTTGTCCGCCAAAAACTAGTTTGTATACCAAGATTATATTCTCGCGAATTTAATGTTTGTAAGGCGAAAGGTTCGTGAGCCAAAGCGTTCTTAAACTGAGGTATCACTGTATAAGGATTCTGCTCGCTACTTGCGATATGACACCGTGGACAGAGTGAAGATGACGGAAGGGGCACGTCAAATAAAATAAAATCGATTGAATCTGTGTTCCAGATTTCCTCCAGGTCTCATCAATGTTGCCGCAGCAGGGGGTCTCCCGGGAGCTGGAGCTGGGGTCGAAAGCCTGGTTTCGGGAAACCTGGCCCACGGCATAGCCCCCGTCTCGCAACCACCACACGCCCCTTCCCCGGGGCAGCCAAATAAGGCGGAAGGCGACAGAGACATTCCCTCCGACCAATAGCCCCCCCCCCCTCCTTCCACCTCTCCGCCCCACATACACCCCAGCTGCTCATACTAACAAAGTCCCAAATACCCCACCTCACTCCCTCCCTTTGACTCCCTGATCCAGCCAACACATTCCATCACCTCTGGAAAAGCAGGTTCCAAACCCATCTTCCTCCCAGCATCAGACACATTTCGACCTCCCGCCAAACACCACGATGACCTGATGTAACTCCATGTGGTCTCAATTGACCAGCCCAGACCCCCCGCCCCCACACACACACACATCTCTTCTCATTTCACCGACCCCTTGGCTCCCACTCACTCCCTAACGTCAGCAATAACTTTGTTCTCAAGGATTCAGTGATCGGATTGGAATTTTTCCATAGTTGGCTGTTGTGACTTACGGTGTTAATGTTTAGGAAGAAAAAAACATTTCTGCCATCAAGGCTTTCCAGTTGGCTGCACCCTCAACTGACTGATCAGTTGGGGTGCTCAGGCAGAAAGTGCCCCTTTGTCCATGAAAGGCTCGTGTTTCTGTTTTCGTTGTCTTTTCTTTTCTCTCGCCCGCCCTCCATTTCCTGTCCAACCTTCTTGTGACGGGATCATGTGTACTTCAACATAAACCAAACCCAATTGGTTAAAAGCCTCATCTGCCCATTTTGGCATGGTGTTTAAAATCATGGCCCCAATGATCCGTCTTCCTTTAGGTTGACTGACGTATCCATTTCTACTCAAATCCACCCTGGTTCATGAACTTCTGTCTCATGCCCAAAAGCTGTATTTTGTAGTGCCAATAAGTGTACTCCATCACACACGCGGGGCCTCGCCAGCAGAGGGCACCGCCTCACCACTTTTTTTTTCAATCTGAGCAGGAAAATGGTCGCTATTTTAGCTTTAGTGACGCAATGACACCACCTGACCTAACCAGGTCATGCATCCCACTCCTCCGCGGTCACTGCCGTGGCCACCGGCCCCACACATACTCACGAACCCATTATGCACCCTTCCTTTAAACTTTTGGGGAAAGTCACATTAAATTCCTCAGTTGCAACAAATGGGATGTTATCTTTTGCATGCTAGCTTTGTTCACAACAGTGGTATAGACAAGAATGTGTGTGCGCGTGCCGGTGTGTGTCCCTTCGCGCCGTTTTCTTCCCAAAGGTATAGTCCCGATGAGTAACTCTTTAACGCCGTCGCTCTGGTGTCAAGAAAACACCTTTCTAGTACCTCAGTAACAGATATTGAATGTACCGTGCATACCCTTTTATTTTTGTGTACAGATTTTCTAGATTATTCTTACTGTTCTTTACCAGAAGGGTGATGATATTGTAGCAGTAATGGTAAAATCAACTAAAAAAGAAACAAACAAAAAAATACCCCCCCCCCCCCTACACGGCCCGTTAAACAAAGCGACAAATGGGATTTCTCTCTCTCTCTGTCTCTCTCTTTTTGTCTCTCTGTTACTGAATTCTCAGGCTTGGAAACCAATGCTCGTCTTTTTGCCTTGACCTTTGCCCCTTTTGTCCTCCATCTTACTGGATAATGATTCACGAGGAACAAAGAAAGGTGGTACTTGTGCTCTTGCTAGTTTACGTTCATTAGAAGTAGATGCTTCATTTTTGTTCTTTTTGCATCCCTTTTGTCATTGCCCTGCTGCTCTGTTTGATGTACCTGTGCGATTTTCATTTAAGCGGATAACAGGAAAAAAGTACAAAAAAAGTAAAAATTAGTGGCTATTTCTCCTACTGCTGAGTGTTTTTAGACCCACTAGCCATTTATCTCATGGTCAATGTCCAGTAATGTGCAGTTTTGCCCTCTGGATTACCCCCTTGGCCCATCAGTCTAAGTGACTTGGAGCATGTGATGCTTCGCTCCTCTGTCATGTGATGAGTATATATTTTTAAGAAGATTAACCCCCCCCACCCTCAAACCAAACCCCACCCGCCCACATTCCCCTATAGTTCCGTTGATGAATAATCTTAAATTTTGCTGTTGATGATGATTATATATATTTTTTCATTTCAGCTGTGCACTGTCGTGTATACCAGTTAGTTTTAATGTAGATGACAATTTGTTTTTATGGATAATTGCTGTCTGTGCTCTATCTATCTACATGTTGTACTAAAAAAAAGTATGAAACCTCCCCCTCCTCCTGCTACCCCCAACTCTGTTCCCATGTAATGCCCCCCCCCCCCCCCCCCACCTCACCATGTCCTTTCTCACTGTAGCCGTTGTAGAAAGTCGCCATGGAACCACTCACTGCCTTAATACAGTTGACCACTGAAAGTGAATGACCCCACCACCTCATTAATAAAGAGTAACAAAAAGGCTCCCCAGTCACACAGCAGGCTGAATTCTACAAAGGTGTATTAAGGACACACTGAAAATGAGACAGAAATCTTCAATGACAAGGAACAATTACATTGTTATGGATGAATTAGCAATTTTCCAATAACAAAACAATACTTTTTGCCATGTGTGAAACTGTCATTAGCTCACAGTTGGCTCACAAGTTTTCCGTTGGGTGCATGGCTAGGTCATGCAACTGGCCTTAATTGGATGTTTTTTTTAATAGCAAACTGGATTTTTTTTTTAAATCGTACTTCCTTGAATTTAAATAGGACTTCTACAGACTGTTTTACTCAATTGACCTGTCATATATGGTGAAATCAGATAAACTCAGTGTTTGTTGGAAAATCTGATGATTGAACTAACAACACATAAGAAAAAAATAGTACAAGCACATTAAACTGTACACGCTGATGTTAAATTTTATTGTGAAACTATCGTGACAACAATCATCATAATCATGTTTATGTCCAGTGACAATTGATTTTTACCTCTCATATTATGACATTTATTTGTCACTTCATTCTCATCATACCGGTTTTTTCCCACCTGCCCAGTGTGACTCTAATACTCCTTTGGTGAATTCTATATACACGGTGTTGAAACTTTTTATTTTTGGATCAAAGGCATCATACACATAAATCCCCCCCCCACCCCTTGCTTCTAAAGTCACACCAACTGTGTGTGTTTGTGCTCTAGCTAAAAGATAGAAGCATAGTGTGTGTCTTTGTGGTCACAAAGCTCCAGCTGATATTTCACTCTTGGTTGTTAGAATGCAGCCAACGCCACCCTTCCCCCTCCTCCTCCTCCTTCTCCTCCTAGTCCTGCTACTGCTCGGGGCTTTCGAAGGGTCTTTCACTCTGCTGCCGGAGACCCCAAAAGGGCTGGAGTGCTCGGGGCGCAGCAGACACTGGTGTCATCTGTCCAGAAATCAAAAACAATTGGTCACTTGTTCTCTCTCAGGGTTGAAATGAACACATATCCTTTAGCAATTGTCCTCCTTCCGAATGTAGAACAACCTCATGTGTTTTTAGAAGCCACGAACCTCTTCTCTTGTTCCACACCTCCCTTTTCCTGATCTCTTGTTTTCCTTTTGGCACTGACATGTAACCACCTAGCAAGGAGTGAATGAATGCTCAAAAGTGACTGTGTGCATGTGTTGTTTGATGTTAAGATTGGGAAATGTAATTTTACACGTGTACATGTTTTTGCCCCCTTCTCCCTCTCACCCTCATTTGTGAACTGATTTTTCAACAGACTGCAAAAAAAGGAAAAAAAAAACATCTGTAAACTAGGCTCTTAAGCTTTATTTTTTTGTTTTGTTTACTTTTTTTATTAGAAACAATCCTTTTTGTGATGGTAACACTCAATGATAAACCCAACACCGTATTTTAAATAAAAGTTTAAAAATTAAACCCTTGTTTACAAGTTTAATTTAAAGGCTCACTGTTCAACTGGTTCTTGCTGTGTACGTGGCTTTTCTAGCTCATTTGATCTGAACAGTCTGAGACGGATTGCCAGCATGTTGTCCCCCCACTGATTACACCTTGCTGCTTTTGGACACAGACTTATGTTTACAGACCTTGCTCTAAAAACAAAATAGTTTACCACAGTTTTTATTGAGCATCGCAGGGTGTTGCAGTGCCAAGATGACCACAAGTTTACGAGCACGCGGGGTAAGCGGGAAAGGGGCTTCTGCTTCGGCCCACAGGCTAGATAGTGTCGGGTGAGGGGATTATCAAGCTTAAAATTGTTACCACATGTACATAACCGGAGGCTACCAGTTTAAATAACGGCCCACTAAAACCACAGACTCAATCACAAGGCACCTTTGGTAACTCGCTGGTCGTGTTTTGACACCCACAGATGTAGCAGTTGTTGATTGAGCACATTTTTTATTGTGAATCTATACTATTGATTAAAAAACAAAATCTCTTGAACAGCCCTTGTGTGTGGATATAGAGATATACAGATGCTCCCCTACTTATGAACATTCGAGTTACGAGCAACAGTACATACGAATATTTCTCCGCGTATGTTGAAAAATGTTCGGAATGAGATGCTGCAAGTTAGATTTAGTATTGCACGCCTTCTTCTGAGTAGTATATTTTCCAAAAGTAAGTTAAACAATTTATCTTATTACGTACATACATACATACATACATACATACGTACATTCTCTCTCTCTCTCTCTCTCTCTCTCTCTCTCTCTCTCTCTCTCTCTCTCTCTCTCTCTCTCTCTCTCTCTCTCTCTCTCTCTCTCTCTCTCTCTCTCTCTCTCTCTCTCTCATTCTCTCTAACATGTGTAGTATTCTCTCCAGTTGTACATGTACATACCTTTAGAGAACATATATTTTATTAAATGTTTATTTTTCTGCGATTGGCTGGCAACCAATTCAGTGTCCCCCTGCCTCATGCCCGAAGACAGCTGAAATAGGCTCCAGCACCCCCCCGCGACCCTAATGAGGAATAAGCGGTACGGAAAATGGATGGATAGGTTTATTTTTCAGTACAAACCAATACATGTTACTTATACACGCCTTAAACATACATCCCATACAAAGTATAGCACTGAAACAACGAACAAATTCACCTTTGTATCTAGTCGTAAGTTGGGAAGCATCTGTATATATTATCAGTGTCTGAAACTCATGACAAAAAGTTACCGGTCCCAAGTTGCCTGCCCCATTTTTCACAACTTGAAACACAATAAAATGACTAATCGCAAAAAAAAAAACATTGTTGCAAAGTATTAAGGTTTTTTTTAAATTGAGGATGTACCTACCACAAATGCTCCCTTGCTTAATTGATCGTAAATATCCCTTGCTGATGATTATGCTCCAGTTGTCGCTTGTCCATACACTATTCGGCATGTTGCACAATGCAATGTTTGCCTTGAGTTGTCTGCTACAAGCCACGTGAACTCGTCTCTCCATGATTTTAATGTACATTTACGTTTTTTAGCGTCATAAATTTTGTTAGCTTCTTTTGAATCTTTCTTCCGGGGCTGAGGTTCTGTGAGTCTACTTTGGAAAATGATACACAAATGCACAACCTTATAACGCTCGGGAAAGTCCGGAAGCAGGAAGCAGGCTTCTGATTGGCTGCCGTGCTGAGTATGCAAATTGCCAAACGAACCGAAATTCTGAAATTTCCAAACCGAACGAAGATTTTGAAATCGGAATAAATATCTTTTTTTTTTTTTCTTCTTGAAAAAGTTGTTGGCCACCCGGGCGGAGACGTTTTGCAAGTTGTACGCCCGACGTAAAAGTTGCACGCCCCGGGCGGCCGGGCAGGCATTATTTCAGACACTGATAATAAGCAGATGATTACAAACCATTTTAATTATTAATTTATTAAAATAATGGATAGCATGATGTTCACACTTAGGACTGTGGTTTACTCGTAAGCGTGCTGAACACTTAAGATCGAGTAAACTAACAACAATGTCACACCCATTAGTGATGATATTGCTCTAGCTCATCTTTGGAGTGGAGCTCCATGCTGGCATGGCTGCTTTCAAGTGCCTCGTTGTTGGCCACGAGCGCATGCATGCCGTAGTGGGAAAGGTGTATGAGCCAGGAGAGGAAAAGGAAGAAGAAAAAACAGTCCCCTTTGACCGCCATTTTTTTTTGAAGTTTTAATCATTCCAATTCGGCAAGGGGTGTTTTGAGTTTTTCTTCGCCCTCCTGGTGGTTAAGATCTGCGGATTTTGTTAATATTTGTCAACTGGGGGGCACATGAAGCCCTTTGAAACCTTATGTGACTTATAAGTCAGTAAATGTGACTTGACCAAACTGGAGACCAGGGCTTCCTACAGGTGTGACAATTCCAGGGTACCTTGTTATTGGCTCTGAGTGCATGCAATGTGAGAAAGGTAGAAGTGACGGGAGTGTAAGTGTGTGTGTGTGTGTGTGTGTGTGTGTGTGTGTGTGTGTGTGTGTGTGTGTGTGTGTGTGTGTGTGTGTGTGTGTGTGTGTGTGTGTGTGTGTGTGTGTGTGTGTGTGTATGCTACCTTCACCGCAATCTTACACAACTTCTATTTTTGTACCGTGTGTGAGTATTTTTACTCAATGAAGACCTCGTGTCTGGAGGAGAAAAGCAGACAGATTGCATAAGACCATGCATATATAGGTTTTGGTAGTAGACAGAGGCCCAGGATGCATGCTGTCCTTTAATAAACTGGATTCAGGCCGACTTCAGACGAACACTAGTTGCCTCATTGCTTCCAAAAGTCCCACTAAGGATTGTGCAATACATACTGTGCTGTCAGCTACCATGGCGAGCTGCCAGATTATCTGTATTTATTTGTCCACTTCCACAAGGGATGAGGAATTATGGTGCTGAAAGCCCAGCGGGTTTTAATCGGGTGTGAGATACTGCCAAAGCATTGAAATAGGAGCACAAATCCGTGCACTGCTGCTTGTCTCACTCTTGTACCTTCTCCCCAATAAAAGTCTCATCCCGATTGCGTAACCCTTCTGGTGGCCTGTAACCGAACGGCTCGATGCAGATCAAAGGTCGGATCACTTTTATCGTTGGAAGTTTTTAATGTGGAATATAGCGCTCACTGTTTGGACTGAGGGGAAGAGTAATTGTTCGCATCATAAATTGCGTGCATGTGTGTGTGTTTGTGTGTGTGTGTGTGTGTGTGTGTGTGTGTGTGTGTGTGTGTGTGTGTGTGTGTGTGTGTGTGTGTGTGTGTGTGTGTGTGTGCGCACGCAATTTTTTTTTATACTGGCTGTGTGATGCATTAGTCTCCTGCTAGATGGTCTGACAGACTTGGATGGATTGTCCCACCAGCTTCAAAGCTAAGTGGATGCATTAGCTTGCAATAACTTAAAATAATAGCAGCTACTGAACAACACAGTTGTTAGAACGCTTTCATTCTGCAGCAACTTGATTTACCATGTCACAAATTAATTCGGTGCAGCCTGTAGGTACAGGCTGTTCTGTGTAAACCAGGGGTGTCAAAGTCATTTTTTGCCGCGGGCCACATTGTAGTTATGGTTCCCTCTCGAGGGCCGTTATGAATTTTGGGAACGCATTAGAATGTTTAAATCCCTTCAAACATTACATATAGAGCACAAATCGTTTTCAAATCTGAAGTCAAGAATAATGACTTTTATTGTGGTTGACATCCAAAAATATGAAATTTTAGTCATCATCATGGAATTTAACAAGTTTGATTTGCTTTCGCGGGCCGAAAAAAATGATGTGGCGGGCCGGATTTGGCCCGCGGGCCTTGACTTTGACACCTGTGATGTAAACTGTCGCTTCCATACGCAGCATAGGGAAGTCATTAGAAAGTCGAGTGACACTTCGGCAGAATGAATTCCGCACCACTTTGTCTGGCAATATACAGAAAAACCTCTTAATTAATATGGAGGGACAACAAGATAATGACGTAAACACACTGACAACATAACTAAGGATTGCACTGCAGGTGGAAGGTCTTGAAAGAACCGTGACAATCACCTGACCTTAACCTGATACAGCCTCAATTCTAGCTCCTGCAAAGAGGAGTGAAGGGATACTGAAGGAATACGTCTGTGTAGGCTCTCAGTCGTACAGGATTGGTCAATCAATGAACAGGTTTCTTCAGCCGTCATCTGTACTTCGTCCGACACTTTCAAAGAACTACAGATGACGGCTGAAGAAACCTGTTCATCGATACTGAAGGTAAGTCCTACATTACATCTTTCGGGTAAAACAAACTGACAACAGTCTGCTGAAGTCCTGAAATGAGGATACCCCATTCATGTACAAATATTTCAATTGAATATATAGAATGTATTTGTCGCAGGACAGGAACAAAATCCTCAAAACAGCTAAATGACCCATTTGGCACTGTGATGTCATTTTCAGTCAACAGCAATTTTTTTCCCTTGACTGAAATTCTCCCACCATTAACTCATTCCCTGCCAAACGATGTGCAAAAATGTGTCCACTCCAGTGCCAGGGTTTTTGTCATTGTACCTCAAATTCCAGGAACCACAGAATATTGAGTTTTAGGACTACATAAACATTCAATGTAATGTAAGAAACCTTAATAATAATAATTCATTTAATTTATAAGCGCCTTTCAAAACTCTCAAGGTCACTTTACAGTCACAGGATAAGTTTTTCTGTGGGTGAGCAGCGGCAGCCACACGCACCAGCGTTCACTCAACCCGGAAGTAACTCAAATAGATGGAAAGTTAGCTAGATAGCTAATACATAGCTATCTAGATAGCCGGCCAGGGAGCTGAATAGCGAGGTAAATCTCCTTCTTATCCTTTTTGACTGAAAAAAAACGACCATGTATAGAAAGGCGTTTTTGGGAAGATAATGCCCTCCAACGACGTGCCGGTTGTCACCCGTATTGTAGCAAATTAGTTTCGGCGGGTTTTCAAAGCAAGTGAATATGACGAATATACCATAACACATAAATATTTGACAACTGTGAGCTTGCCTTAGACTCCTTAGACTCTTCCTTCATCAGAAAATATAGGTAATTCCAAAATTATATTGGTCTGGTGTTATATGAGCTTGAAATGAGGGTGTCTGTCCAAAATACATTGCAATACATATACGTATATTGGTTTATATAGGACTTTAACAACAGATTAAGCTGGAACAAAGCGGTAACATGGAAAAGGGGAAATGCTGCCCCCATGTGGAAAGGAATAAAACATTGCCAGAGGCCATGGCCAGCGCTTTTAGGCACCCCAACAAGAAAAAACAAAACCCGGACAAATTTGGGAATGGCGCTCCGTCATATTTTCAATTGCTGAATAAAATCAGGGTGTTAGTTGCGACAGTCAGAGTTTACCATCCATCCATCCATCCATTTTCTGTACTGCTTATTCCTCATTAGGGTAGCGGGGGGGTGCTGGAGCCTTTCTCAGCTGTCTTCGGGCACGAGGCGGGGGACACCCTGAATTGGTTGCCAGCCAATCGCAGGGCACACAAAGACGTACAACAGTCACACCTAGGGACAATATGGAGTGGTCAATCTACCTGCCATGCATGTTTTTGGAGTGTGGGAGGAAATCGGAGGACCCGGAGAAAACCCACGCGAGTCCGGGCAGAACATGCAAACTCCACACAGGGAGGCCGGACCGGGACGCGAACCGGCAATCTCTGCACTGTGAAGCCGGTGTGCTAATCACTGGACTACCGGGCCGCCCAGAGTTTACCACTGCCTTTGTTTTCTGCGGATGGTAAGAATGACGCACTGCAACAATCTCAAAGCAATGGAATGCCCTGAGGAGAGTAGCATCCAGGAATCAGGGGATGTTTCCACTAAATGAAGTTGCTCTGCCAAAGACGCATTTGGAGCACTCGTTCTGTTGTGTTGGCAGTCTATGACGGTAGCAAATCCTTCTATAAATTTGTAATTGCATTTGAATATGTGAACTATCAGTTTACATGACTTTACCTGAAATTCATCTAAAAGGAGTGTGCCTTAGCAGGGGTTTTTTTGGTCCACTTTGAATGGACTGATTTAATTTATTCACCTGGCCCTCACGTTGCAATAATGCTTATACCATCTGCCTCACTGTTAAAATATTCTGTTCTTTGAATCTATGTTGCAACATCTGGATGGAGTACGTCTAATTGCTCTGAATACTCCCATCGTCCAAAGGTGTGAATGGCAGTTTTGTCTCTGTGCCCTGCATTGACTGGCATACACTCAAAAGCCGGACCGCTGAGAGTCTTCACGCGGAGGAAGCACACGCATTGTCCATTATCTCAATTGGTATGTACAATATTCTTCCTCTGCTTTGTGACTCATGTTTCTTGTTAGCTTCTGCCTTCTTGCGTGGTTTTGGAATGAAAAAAAAAAAAAACAAACAAGCTTTTTCATCCATTGATGTGAACTTTAGATTAGATGACCTTCAATGGAGAAATTCACAAATTGCATCATCCATCCGTTTTCTGATCTACTGGTCACAATGTGCATTATAATAATAATAATAATAATAATAATAATAATAATAATAATAATAATAAAATATATAATAATACTATTATTATTATTATTTTTATTATTACTATTATTATTATTATTATTATTATTATTATTATTATTATTATTATTATTATTATTACTGTACTGAAACCCAGCCCAGCCACCTTTGGGCAGTAGGCAAGGTGCACACAGAGACAAAATGCCATTAATGATCACAACAAAGGACCATTTGGGGTGTTCAATCACCCTTCCATACACATTTTTGGAATGTGGGAGGAAAGCGACGTACCCAGAGAAAAAAAAACAAGCATGGGGTGAACACTGAGGCTGACATGCGAACCAGTCGACCACTTGGCCGCATCACTTGAATGAAATACTTTTTCAAGTGCGGTGGAGATGCAAAGAATGAAGTACATACAAGCCCCCACAAAGTATGAATGGATTATATTTTCCTTCAAGTAAACACTTGAACACCTAGTTACTGATTCACACTTGTCAAATAGTGTGGCCAGATGCAATTGACTGCCATCTGTGTTGCCAACTTCACCGAGCCGGGAAGTATGTGCTGTTTGTCAGAAGTTAACACTATTAGCTAAGGCTAATCTCGGCATCCAACCAAGCTCAGTCCAGCAATGCTTGCCCTCTTGACCTTGATAGCGGGGCAGGCAGGGTATTTCCACTGCGGCTTGAAAGTAGCAGATTTTCATTCATCAGAACCGCCAAAACATTGGCAGAGAATCTTGGTTTTGGTTACAGAACGTCCTGCCATCAATCTCCATCATTTGTCAAATTATTGAGCTCAAAAGTTCATTCGACATAAGATATGATTCAGATTGAAATCATTGCACATTAAGTTAAGGGCGAGTGTTCATAGCCAAGCTGCTACTATGTGGCTGTTTAAACTCAAGCATGATAAGTATAATGAAAATAATAAACCCCTTGATTGCTACTTTGGCAGTGTTTTCACTGACTGCTGACATTTAAGTGCAAGAGCAAGTAATGAATTTAAATACCACTGAAAGGCTGCTTGCTGTGCCATACGTGCCAACCAGATGTACAGTGTAATTCTAGATCTGCTCCAGCTCAGTGTCAAAGAACCCCCCCCCCCCCCACCCAAAATGCAATTAAGATTCAACATACTGTACATCCAAGTCTCCACTTTGTGCTGCCATCTCACCATGCTGCCAAACTTACACCCATGAGGCCACAGCTGCTATCATAACATTACATTAGATTGCATCGCACACGTGTGCTCAGCCTTTGCCCAGAAAGTCATTTCCCACAAAGGTAATTGCCGCTATGGTGGGGTTATAAAACTCGCCCATTTCCAAAAACGTTCTTAGTAATGACAAATGCAAAGACTCTAGATTACCACGTCACCATTTTTTTCAATATCCTGCTAGCTTCTCAAACTTTTCTTCCTTCATATTATTATTGTGATTAATTTATGGTGGTCACGTGTTACGGTGGTTTCAGCATGTTGTCCTCACAGTGCATAGATTATGGGTGTGATTCTTGCTGCACTCTTTCTGTGTGGAGTTTGCATGTCCTCCCGGGTCTACATGGGTTTTCTGCGGGTCTCCTCCCAAATTCCAAAAAACATTCATGGCAGGTTGAGCGAACACTCCATATTGTCCCGAGGTGTGAGTGTGAGCATGGATGGTTGTTAGTCTCTGTGTGCCCTGTGATGGGCTGGCAACTGGTTCAAGGTGTCCCCAGCCCCCTGCTTCAAGACAGTTGGGATAGACTCCCCCACCCCTCACGACCCTTGTGAGCATAAAGCAGATTGGAGAATGGATGAATGGATATTCAAAAAGTGAAACTTGTGTAATCATTCATTCATTTTATACAGATTGTTACGTTGCAAGTGTTAATTTATTTTAATTTTGATGAATATATCTGAAAATAACCTTCAATGTCGATATACAGTAAAGTCTCGTTATATCGATATCGGATATATCGATAGTCCCGGTTATATCGATACTATTTCTATGCACGCACGGAGAAAAGTACATGCAAACAGGGTCGGATATATCGATAGTCCCGGTTATATCGATATTTTTTCGGACTCCCTTGAATATCGATATAACGAGACTTTACTGTATGTCCAAAAGGGGTATAGGGATTTAAAGAAAATACATTACATATCATGACATTTTATTTAGACCCATATAATGAAAATTATATTTTCACTTTGAAACTGATTTTGGGCAAGAAGCAAGGTAGACCTGGCACTGTATGTTCATTGAAGTCTAAGAACTCAAATTATCTTGTAGCTTGTCTGCGAATTTTAATGGTTGCTTATTTTTTTTGGGCCCCGACAACTGGGTGTCTGGGGAAAGGCTAAAGAAAACCAAGTGATACTTGTACCACATTGTCACCCAGCTTGACATAATGTCACCTTGCAATGCATTCCATTCCAAGTGACTGCCTCTAAAATGTACCATGTGACTCATATTTTCCATAGAAAACGAATAAAAAAATATACATTTGATGTTAATGTGAAATTATCATCATGGCAAATTACCAAAGTGTAAAAGAAATATGTCACATTTATAAATTGTTTATTTTTTTTGCCTTTTTAAAAATAAACAAGTCATCCAAATATTCAAATACGGTATCTAAAATATTCTTTTTCATAAATCTCTTGATAGTACTGATAAAAAAGGCAAATAAAAAAATCATAAATTGATTCATGTAGTGTTTACCACCCCAAAAAGAATAATTGATTAATGTAGGATTTATCCCCCCTGAGGCATTGTCTTTGCATGTTTTTCAGGCTACATTCTGAAAAAAATAACGCTCAAATATGACCAAAGCTAAGGCACTGCCAGAATTTGAGCTTGCTGTTGACAACACAGCTCTCATAAAACATGTCATGTGGGATGAATGAATGACAGAGAAGTATTGTGAGTTCAAATAGTGTCTCCAGGCTTTAGAGTTGGTTTTCACTGGCTTTCTTTGTCACCTGTCATTCACAGTCAGTTGAGAAGGGCTACCTATCACCCTTGACCCTTAAGTGGACAAGCTGTAGGAAAATAAATATATATGGGCATTGAAAACATGACTTAAAACAGCTTTTTCCCAATATTTATAAAGCCATGCAAATAAATATTTAACATGAAAAAAAGCTGATGGCGCGCTAAGTATATACTTAAATATTGACAGATTCACGGATCTGGTGGAACAGCTTTTGATATGACATTTGCATAAATGGACGAACAAGGACTGTACAGTTGTTATAAATTCCCTATTTTCCGGATTATAAAGCGCATCCTCAGAGAAGGGTGTATTTTCAAACTACAACCACCTTCTGAAGCAAAAATGCTTTAGCATATGTGCTTACATCTAGATTTTATATTTTACACTGCATTCTGTATTGTGTACAGTTCTTTTTCGGAGACATTTATTTTTGTTCATGCCGTACTTTGTTTCTCTTTTCTCCCCCCCACCTCATTCAATTTTGCTGCTGGTGATTACAAAGTTTTTTTTTCTTACTTTATCTAGGTCAGCCAAAATTTATTAAGAGAACACAAATCAGCTTTCTGACAACTTCTTTCACTGCCAAAATGTTTTTCTTGAGACACTAAATACAAAAACAAGCAAAGCGCCAAATTTTCCATTTCTAATCATTGTGCCAAAAAATCCACCTTGCAAAGTAATTTTAAGAGATTATTGAATTGAAACGGTGTTTTATATATTCCAACATGAACCCTGCACTACTTCTTTTACAGGGGGAAATGGAGACTGACAGTAAATACGCTCCCCATTTTACGAACATTCAAGTTACGAATAACGGTACATACAAACATTTTTGCGAGTACAGTATGTCGAAAAATGTTCATAAGGAGATGCTGTAAATTAGATTTTGTATTGCGCACCATTTCCAAGCCGAGCTCGCTTGTTATTGGCTGCGTACTGAGCTTCATGGTTTCAAGGGCTGGATGTTTACGCGACAGACACCAAGGCTGACCAATCACCGGCCAGCCACGCTGAGGTGTGGCCTACGAGTTCAGTCCCTGGTCCGCTGAGCTCGTTTACGATTGGCTGCGTAGAGTATGTGGGCGGGGAGATAATCCCTCTTCCCAGTTGTTGCGGTAGAGCGCAATGCATTGCAAAAAGTAATGGCTAAATTACTTGCCAGCAGCTTCAGTAATAGCTTACTGAAGACCCAATGATATATGTTGTGGCACTACAGTCGGTGGAAATGTTTTTACGTCTGTGTTTTATACCTTCCCGATCAGTGTTTGACTTAAACATACATTTCATACAAAATACAGCACTGAAGCAACTTACGAAGAAATTCACCTTACGAACGACAGTTTGGAATGCACCACGTTCGTAAGGTTGTGAGCATCTGTAGTTGTGAGACTTGTGGCTCAATATAACAGTACTTTACATGTAAGGCACATTTGCGTATAAGGTGCAGGGTCATCAAATCAAGGCTATTGGATTGGATGTACCTTTATGCGGCTCGCAGTGAAGAAATTTACATTTCACAGCAGCAAAGTCATGAAAGGAAGAGGTGCGCCTTATACACCGGAAAATACTGTCCAGTAGTTATGTTAATTTGCATCATTTTCACCAACACAAAGCCTGTTGATCTCTTAAGGCACCAATGAATTTTAATGACTGTCTTAAAACTTCAACAGTTTGACCTTGGAACAAATTCATCCATTTTCTACGATTTCCTATTGGCCAACTTTCTTTAGCTGGCATTCAGGAATGATTTTATTTACCTCAATGGTTCTACTCTATTCTGACATTCTGCCCAGAATGCCTCGAAGGTTTGTGGCACTGAAGCGTTGAAGTAATTGATCAGCGTCAGTTTCCCCTGCAATGCCTCACTGACTTGGCCCGTTTGGCAATGACGCGAGTGCGCCATTGACAGGGAGTGGCCTGAGAACTAGTTTGGACATACAGTATGCCTCATTTGCACGGTTGAGTGTGTGCGTGCGTGCGTGTGTGTGTGTGTGTGTGTGTGTGTGTGTGTGTGTGTGTGTGTGTGTGTGTGTGTGTGTTACATGTACAGTAAATGACCACAGTATTTCAGGTAATCATTACAATCTAAACGCCCTCTCTTTATATACCCGAGGTCACAAAAGAGTTCAGATCATGATTCATTTTGTGTCCCCACACTTGTTTATTTGTACAGTTTCTCATTAAGATGCTGAACTCATTGACATTCATCAAAAACCTAAGCTTGTTTTAACCACCTTTGTATACTGCATGTATTCTTACCTACAGTATTTCATCAAAACATTTCCACGTACGTATTTAGTGTGAGCTTTGACATGATGATGAGTGAGGGGCCGGCCTGTAAGAAAAACCTCTTTTTTAGTTGACCATGTGTGTAGCAGCTGGGGGAACTGTTGACCACACGTCTGACACACGCATGCACACACGCGGTCCTGAGAAAAAGCAGCACTTGAGATGACATCACAGCTGGATCTGCCACATCATTCAAGCTTTTCTTCTCCAATCATTGAACAACTGCTGACTGTATTTTAAATTTCTCCTGCCACAGATCCCTGTGATCCCGACACCTGCACATAAATACACAATGCAGGGGAGTAAGTCCAATGTGGTGGTGATTAACTTGGTTGCAGAGACAGAAAATAGGGCCGAGATGGAGGAGGTATGCGGTGGAGGAGAGGAGTGAGCCTCTTGGAACCTCCTTCCCATACAAGGAAAGGTGGGGGAGAGGAGGGGGAGGAGAAAGCCAGAGAAGGAGGTGGGCGACAGCTGGAGAAAGTGATGAGAGAGCGGACGGGAAGGGAGGAGAGTCTGGGATAAAGCCGCTCAAGGTTGATAAGGTTGCACCAGTGACAGTCTCGGCGAAACGTGGAGCTTGTGTCTTCGCCGGGTTATCCAAGGCAGCAGCGTGACTCTGCCGCTGATTGATAGGAACCAACACGGGTAAGATACACGACTCCAACACCTCCATTCATTCCCTCCACACAGAGACAATTTTGCTCATTTCCTTTAAGGAAGCAATTTGGAAGAAAAAAAACAGCTGCTGCATTTGAAATTCCGCACAAGTGAATGTGCTGTGTTCATGTTGTACTGAAGAGAAAAGTTGCTGGAACAACTGTGCTGGTTTTTGTGTGTATATTTTTGTATATATATATATATATACAGTGGGACCTTGGCTTACGAACTTAATTGGTTCCCAGACAGAGTGTGTAAGGCGAAAAGTGTGTATCCCAAAAATTAATTTCCCATCGGAAACCATTAAAATGAGAATAATCTGATTACAGGTCCCCATAAAACATAGTTTTCTACTTTCTAATTTTCTAAGCCTTAAAACTACACAAAATATACCTTATTTTATGTATAATAACTGTGCTATAGTATTATGATTAAAGAAATAAACTGTATTGTACAATAAAGTCATTTTATTTACCTTTGTGATGGTCGTTAATGGCTTGATGGAATGGAGTGTCCGGTTTCCTCAGCATTAAACACTTGATGAAGAACATAGGCTTCTTTCACCATCTTGAGGAATGATCCCTTGTAGGTGCTTTCTCTGTGATAATTGTACCTAGTTCTTCATCAATTGTGATCTGTTTAGCTGGGTTGATAGCTTTTTGCATCAAGTGTACAGATGACTTGTGCGGGTTATTTGAGGAACCTGATTGATGGGATATCTTAACTGTTTTCTATCCATTTTCTCACTATTCTCACACTCTTACAGTTTTTTTTTGTTTTAAGCTCTGTCATCTCCCATTCGTGTGTGTGTTTTCTCACTCCCTCTCTTTCTGCCTGTCTCTTTAATGTTTAACCCCCCCCCTCACTGCTGGGTTCTTGACCAATCACGTGGCTTTAACCGAAGACTGGGGGCGGGGAATAGAGGACAAAAACAGTGGCCACCATTTTCTTGTTAGGAGAACGGGCTTGTTCGCGAACGACACATCACTCATTGTGGGAGCTCCGTGTGTATCCCGAAAAATAGTTCGTGTGCCAAGGTAAAATTTTCATAAATGTAACATTCGTAAGCCGAAAAGTTCGTAAGCCAAGGGGTTCGTAAACCGGTTTCACTATATATATATATATATATATATATATATATATATATATATATATATATATATATATATATATATATATATATATATATATATAGTAAAGTCTCGTTATATCGATATTCTCTGGAGTCTGAAAAAATATCGATATAACCGGGACTATTGACATATCCGCTCCTACGCGCATGTAATTTTCACCTTGCGTTCATGGAAATAGTATCGTAATAAGCGGTACTATCGATATAACCGATATCGATATAACGAGACTTTACTGTATATATGACATTGTACACACGCACTGTACACACCTGCGTATAAGGTGCAGGGGCATCTTTTGTAGAAAATGAAGGCTTTTGTGTGTGCCTTGTACACCGGAAAATATGGTATATTTCTTTCAATTTTCTTCTGTGCTTAGTTGCAGTGACGTGCGTTGTTTAATTTATTTTTTCATTTGATATTTCCATGATGACAGGTGAGGTACGACCTTACCTGCCTACCCTGACTGCACGCCACTGCTTAGTTGCAACGGAGGCTTTAAAGAGCTGCCATCTTCTCACTCTCCTCTCTGAAGTCTTACCCACTCTGTCATTGTTTCCCTTTCTACGACTTCATGAGACACAGTCAAGTTTAGCTCCAGATTCGTGTGTATTTATCTCTCTGCGGATGTCAGAACTGGCCAACTTGGAGCACATCTGAGGAGGAACGCAGCAAACGACCTTGACATCTCCTTGTTAAAACCCAAGATCTGAGCAGATTTGGCACGTGTGCAAATGTGCTCTAGTGCTCGCATAATTCCCTGCTTTTGTATAAGAGCTGCGGTCATTCAGGTATATTATCTCAGCATGCGTCTGCCGTAATTACACGGTGAGGGGTTCCCATGTGGCGACACGTTTAGCCCTGTGCCACTACCCTTGTTTTTATTGTGTCTTCTGTCTGGGTGGAAAGAGCCCCCAAAAATAACTTTTTGTATCTATGCAAAGGAATTGAGCAGCTTTTAACGTGGAAATGTGAAATAAAAATAAAAATATAAATAATAATATAAAATAAAAAATAAGCATACACCTAAATACGTCCGAGACCGCATCTGGTGCATATATTTTTAGCAGCAGCAGCAGTCATCAATTACTCTATGTCACTCATGTCTGTGTCTTTAATGACAGAGTTTAATGTGGCAGTGTAGATATTAAAGACATATCTTTGAAGTGTGTTACAGTCTGACACTTTTAAAGGCACGATTAAAAGACACCCTGATTCTCATTAATTAGATTGTTATTCCCGCAAATTGCCTGAACAGACTTCCCCTTTGTTTATGAAAAGGACAAATTGCACCGACAATGTTGTGCGTAAGGAATTGCCGGGGTGCATTTATTTCAGACGTGTTTATGATTGATGAGGAAAAACATCCTGACGGCGCTGACCTCCTTTTCCATCCCTAACACAGAACAGACGAAGACAGTGGGTGTTCGAGGAAAACCTCTGACTCCAGGTGGTGAACTTTCATTAACCTCCATCACTCAAAATCCAGGTCAGAACTTGTTTGTTGAGCTTCTCGCTGTCTGAAGCTAACAAAAGCAATGAACCGTTTTTGCAGCCATATTCACACAGTGTTGACTTTACTTCTGATACCCATATTTGTTCCAAAGGCTGACTGGATGAAGAATGTTGCCGCAGGTTCTCAGATCTCAAAGAAGAGCTTATTACTAATTCTTCTCATCCAAACATGACGAAGTGTGTGGTGAAATTGGCATGAGCCCAACTCCCACAGCTGAACAATCTGACAAAAAAACAAACAAAAAGAAAAACAAAGGAGGAGAACAGAGAATAGAGAGTGGACAACAGACTACAAAACACAACATGAGATGCTGTTTGTTCCTTATCCATTTTATATTGCTCCATCAATGCTGTTTTTATGCCCTCATTGTACTCCATGTCACGATTTGCAAGGTTGTGGTGGTGGTGTGGACTCCAAAACGTTTTGTTTCATTAACAGCGGTCAAGATACAAGTTAAAAGAGATGGAGAGCAAAAGTGATCCAACATCTACTTCAAAACAGTTTCATGTGTATTCCGCAAAAGTCACCTTCCGGAGTTAGTTTTACCACTTAGCTTTTCACCATTTATCTTCCACCCGTTGCCATAGAGATGATCATGTGACTGTTTTTTTGCATCTACATCCTGCAAGCATTTTTGCAGCAGGCTCTTAAAACACTCTTGATACACTCGTGACGTGCAGGACTGTTCTCAAGTAAAAAAAAACAAGTGTCAAGACTTGGAGTTTTGCAGCTCCAAGAGCCGAGTAACACAATCTGACCCCTAGAAATAGCCGTTGGGGACAATGTGGACACAGGCGTGCTTGTTTGTGTGCTGACTTCACCAAATTTAACTGAGGGCATTCCACAGCTGCTCCCAGGTTTAGTTATAGTAAGGTAGCTTGCTGAAACGGCACAGCAGGTCGTCGAAGGCCGGCGAGCTCCTGTTTCTCCATCGTATGCATGCACACAGGCAAGCTTAAAACATCTGCTAATAATACAACAAACACATGCGATCGCATTACCAGAACGATGGTTGGACTAGAGGAATGGGATGGCGGGGTGACAGGTTAAAGGAGGGAAAAGACCGGATGACGACGAAAGAAGAACAAGGAGAACATGGGAAGGGACGATGTAGGATAAATGAATGATGCTGGAGTGAATGAACGATGACAGAATGAGTGAAAGGGGAACATTAAATGGTGAGATGGACGGTAGCCGATTCTGAGAAAGTGGCAGGCTGACCATTGGATGGCAGGTTAATCATGGGAACGAATGAATAAATTCCACTAGAAATTAAAGTGTCGAATGACTAATGAGAGAAAAGAAAATGATGAGTGGGTGACCAATGAATGGATAACGGTTGAGAAACGGGCATTGTAGAAGGAACAAAGCAAAAAATAAGATGATGGTACTGTAAGCGGCGAAAATTGGAATTGATCCCATGACAGCTGCACTACACTATGTGAATGCATCCTACATAAAAAAAACAACTTCTTTTTGTTTCCGTTTTCCCCTTAAATGGGTCGCCACAGCAAATCAGTGTCCCTCATCTAACCCTGTTTTGTGCATCCTCTTCTCTCACACAAGCTACCTCCATGTCCTCTTTGACAACATCCATAAACCTCCTCTTGGGCCTTTCTTTCGGTCTCCTGCCTGGCAATTCAAGGCTCAACAGCCTTCTCCCAATATCTTCACTCGCTCTCCTCTGGACATGTCTAAACCATCTCTGTTTGGCCTCTGACCTTTTCTCCAAAGTCTCTAATATGAGTTGTCCCTCTCATGTACTCACTCCTGATCCAATCCAACCTGGTTACTCCTAAAGAAAACCTCAACATCTTCAGCTCTGCTACCTCCAGCTCTGCTTCCTGTATTTTCTTCAGTGGCACTAACTCCAGTCCAATCATCATGGCTGGTCTCCCCACAGTTGTATACACTTTTTCCTTTCAGCTAAGCTGAAACTCTTTTATCACACCTGACATTTTTCTCCAGCCGTTCCAGCCTGCCTGGACACGCTTCTTCACCTATTTTCCACACTTTCTACTGCTCTGGACAGTTAACCCCAACTACTTAAAATCCTCCACCTACTTTATCTCATCTCCCCGTAACCTCACTCTTGTACTTGGGTCCCTCTCAGTCAAACACATATATTCTGTCTTGCTGCGACTGACCTTCATTCCTCTCCTTTTCAGGGCAAACCTCCACATCTGTAGTTTCTCCACCACCTGTTCCCTGCTCTCACGACAGATCACAATGTCATCTGCGAACATCAGCGTCCAAGGAGATTCCTATCTAACATCGTCTGTCAGCCTGTCCATCACCATAGCAAATATGAAGGGGCTCAGAGCTGAAGTCCCGCCTCGACCTTGAATTCCTTCGTCACACCAACAACACACTCCACAGTTGTCTTACAGTCATCGTACATGTCCTGCACCACTCTGACATACTTCTCTGTCACACCGGACTTCCTCATGCATGTCATATGCTTTTTCGCCAAATCTACAGAGACACAATGAGCTCTGTACTTCTCTATCAGCATCCTTAAAGCAAACTCTGCATCTGTCGGACTCTTTTTTTTTGCCATGAAACCATAAACCATAACCATAACCAAAAAAGACCAGAACAACGTGTATAAATTAGGTTTAGAATGTACTTACGTTTTTTAAACTTTCAAATTTCAACTTTCAAACATTGATGCAAAAATGATAGTTTGCACAACAAAGAGTTTTTTTCCCCAAAACAGCATTGGCCCACAGCCATATTACCTTTTTCTGTGTTTGTGTTTTGACTTTTTGAGTTCAGCTAATTTTTCTTTTATACAACAGCATGCTACAATAAGTAATCAGGTCACATTGTCCTGCTGAGGGAATTACTGCAGGTGCATGAAAATAAAGACAAGAGCAATTTGTATGGTTTGCACCCGATGAGAGGATGCATGGTTAACCCAAATATTTAAACATCAAAGACATGTTCCCGTTCTCGCTTGTTAAAGAGAGCCAGTATGAGTCAAGACTTGGCGGCCAGCGCATGACCAGTCGCTGAGGTCAGTAGAGCAGCACAGCAGAGTGGATTTGAGACTATCATTAGGGATGTTGTCTTATTTTGGTATGGCTTTAGCACCATACCACCCCCCCCACACACACACACACAGAACAATGGGCAAAAGACGAATTTAAAAAAGGCAAAGCAGTTCAATCGGTGCACAAGGCTTAGATAAGATGGATGAGGTGTTTTAGGAGCTCATAGAAGCTTTCTGTGTCAAGCCTCGGATTGATTGGCAGCTCTCGGTTACCCAAATTTTCACAATGATATCATCTCTTTATGTGCATGACACTTTTACGAGGTGAATCTCCATGATGATCCCTTCACGAGGTATTCCTGCTATGCGACTTTCAGCTAGTTCCCCCCCACCAGGGGTTGCCGCAGTGAGTCACTGGCATGATTTCTTTGGCACAGTCGTTACAAAGGATTCCCTTAATGACACAACCCACCCTTTTTTGTTTGGGTTGGAAACGACATTCGCTGGGATTCAAACTAGCAGCGTCTGTACTGAAGTCAGCTACATGAACCACAGCACATGCGGTGCCTTTTCTGTGTCATGTTTATAGATACACATTTCAAGATATGACATTTTTACAATTGTGTTTAAGCAACAAAGCAGAGCACAGAAAACAAGAAGATAACCCAAGTAAACATAACCGACCGTTTCAAAATGGTCGTTGGGGCAAAACATTTGTAGCTCCAGCAAGTTGACAATTTGATTGGGATTTGGTCAGTCCCATCTAAGTCGGAAGGAAGCCATCTCACCCATTCCTTTGTTTTTTTGCCCACTATGTCTTAATCACAGTTACATTGAATTCCATTGAAATATGCGTTTCGACTGTGAGCAGGCGACACATGAAGTGAGATGGAAATGTCACATACAGCCACCTTGACCTCATTAATGGCTTAACTCACAGAAAAGGATAAACGGGAGTTAATAAATAGAACATATAAACTAACATTTCTAGGCACTATGAATGTTGTTGTCTTTGCAGGATTTGCCGCATGACCAGAAGCGTGAAGTTGTTCAAAAAACACATTGACCACATGTAACCATTTTACCCATCTGTTTCTCCCAGATGATGTTCTCACAACAATTGAAGAGCGGTTGGCTGAGGCAGCTTCTGGTCGTATTTTTGAAGCTCAGCCTCACTTTTGCTGGTCCTCTGCGTCCACTCAACGGGACCGAATGCAAAGCCAAAGGCCCTGCTTCCTACATTGTGGTATTTACCGGTCACTGGAGCCCACAGGCCTTCCCAAAGCAATATCCATTGTTCAGGCCCCCTGCTCAGTGGTCCAAACTCATAGGTGAGAATATACTCGCATCATAAGAATTTCTCCATCATGAGAATTAAAGGGTCACTTACCTTATCTTATCTTAAAATACTACTTCTTTAGTCTTTGAATCAATCACCTGTCAGTTTTATGGTTTGTGTGACTTTGGTGTTGTGTTTCCTCCCCAACGTTGGTGCCTTGAGATACTAACACATAATTATTTGTTCTATGACAATCAAATCATTTTACTTAACTGAAATGAATGGAAAATGCCATGAATCATTTCCAGCAGTTACATCACCCGAAAACACCCAAAAATGTTATAAATTTAAAGAAAAAATAGTACTTATCATTTCTAAAAACATATGGGTGGTCCAGTGGCTAGAGCGTCAACCTCACGGTGCAGAGTTACCGGGTTCACCCTGCGATTAGCTGGCAATCTGTTTGGTCTGGTGGGTTATTTTACTACTTGCTCGCTTGTGCCAACTGCAAAATCACCACTTTGCTTAATTGAGTTTGTCCTTTTTCAATACAAACCGTCCAGATTACCCATGAGTATTTTTGCTCTCTATGGAGTATCACTTTCGGTCCTTGCTGTCAGCAGGTATTTCAGACACGAGCAATGGCGAGATGTTAATGAGCTAAGTGGTGAGTAGCAGACAGTCCAAATGCTACCAGATGGTTTTCTGTGTTTGTCTAACTGTCTTCTGACTGTCCATGCATATCTATGATATTTTTCAATTACACTCCATCCTTCCACACCCCAATATTTCCACTGACTTACCACAGTGCTGGCGATAAAGAGTGCAGCGGAGGTTTGGCACTAAGGGAGGTGGGGGGGATGATTCTTTAGGCGTGCTCGGGGCAGACCCTATTTTAGGAGCTCGGAGCGGAATGAAAATCAATTGAAGCTAATCTCTAATCTCCCCCATGTCTCAAACAACGAGGGGTGGCAGATGTTTATGCCTGTATGTTTGTGCCAAACCACTGTTGTGCGTCAGTGACTGTGGCGACTGCGGCTTTCTTCAGTTTCAACCACACCAGTCCTACTTTGCCAAAAACTGATGGCCTACTTACTCTATAAAGAAGTACAATCAGTCGCTTTAAATCGAGCTGTAGTGGCAACAGTGTGTTATCTACAGATGGAACAACATGTCATGGTGTTCAGAGATTGGTTTGCGGTTCCTTTACTCACGGGACAAGGACACTTTTCTGGGAGAATGGAGTATTTCAAAGAATGACCAGAGTACGGGATGCCTTAATGTCTTGGTGAGGCTTAAAAAAAACAACACGATAGGTTCTTGAATTTCAAGGTCTTGATGCTTGTGGGAACCTAGTTGGGATGGAAATGCAATTCAGGGCATAAGTAATGACAGAACGGGAAGAAACAGGATCGTGTGTAAAGCGTTCTGGTCACGTTGTGTGTGCTCCTTACTGGGTTTTGTGCATTAATACATGTGTCAAGAGGGTTTAAGTATGACTGTGCGAGCTCGTGTGTGTGTGAGAGAGAGAGACAAAGAGACAGCGAGAGAGCCTTGCAAAATAAGTATGTATAAGGCAGAGCCATCAGAGCATTTGTCAGTGTGTTTCTGGCTAACCTCACTTTGGCCTTCAAACCACGGGTCCAGGAGAGTGCTTCTGCGGTTTACACTAAGGAGCGCCATTTATGCCTCAATATGAATCCCTTCATGGATGACCAGGGCTAAATTCAAGAACATGGAACTTGTGTTTTCGTTGTCTCGGAGGATGACAAAAATCGTCACTAAGCTCATGGCTTGAAGAGGGCTTTTTAGGAATGAAATACATGTGAACCCGTAGTCTAAAACCTCTTGACAGCTAAATCCCATTGGTTTTATCTGTACAAGATGTAGAAATTAGGCAATCATTGGTAGGTATGCATTGAAGCAGTTTTTGGGGAATTATCTTTTTAAATGCAGGAAACTGGAGGCAGTTGTTTGAAATGTCTACAGATTCCCAGAACGGTGGAAATGATCTCAGTGTTTGGCAAAGGCTCTGTGGTCCTTCAATGACATTGGGAAAATTCCAAAGAGTAAGAATTTCACCGCTGTCTTCTTTCTTGTGTGTCTTTCTCACTTCAGCGGTGAGCCATAATCCCCATTTTCGGCTCTGGGAGGAGGGTGCGATGTCTAGTCAAGGAGTGCAGAACTTTGCTGAACTTGGCGTGACGGTGGAGCTGATGAAGTCGGCCAAGGAGGCAAGAAAGAAACGCTTGGTCGGCACCATGTACCGGACGGCCGGCATCCCCAACGGAATCGGGCATAGCTCCACAGAGCTGCTCATGCTGCCCAGGAACTCACTGGTAAACTTGAAGCAACACTCATTCAGACACACACTTAAGACAAAAAGAAAAAAAAAGCATAGCTAAAAAAGAAAAAAAGCACATTTCCTGCCAACAGTCTAGTTCAGCTCGGAACGCTATGGTTTGGAGCCATAAACCTTGATCCTCACTGAGATTTTAGAAGGAAAAGCTAATTCTGGGTCAGCTGTTTAAATAGTGTGACATCATTGCAGTGTGACACAATGTAGCTGGCCTGTAACCCTGACTGAAATCAGCATCCAAATGTCAGAGTTAAACACGTTTCAAGCCCGTTGAGTTGACCAACTCAACTCACTCTAGAAGAAGAATCACTTTCAGTGTCTAATCGGGTATTATCTTACATATTCCAGGACTCGCCTTGTTATTCAAAATTGTTTTTAATATTTTTTTCCCTTCCATTGCTTTTATTGCACTGTAGAATAAGAGGAAGTAGGGCAATAGGCTTGAATTTGTCCAGTCCAGAAGAAAGGCAGTTATATATTGCATGCATAAACACCACCAAAAACAAATACTGCAATTAGCGTGCTAGCAAATGATGGCCTGCCCCACTTAGTTGTAATTGCTTTACCAATTGATGACGTCATCATTTCAACCGATCAGTTCTTGGTCAAATCCTTGTACCAAGATCTCAGACTGCGCCGCAAGAAGTGACAAGAAGTTTACCTGTTTTCAAGTGACTAACCCTTCCATACATTTACGAAAATGAAAAAAAAACATCCAGCCCTCCAGTGAACTGCATTACTGGGCACCAAAAACGCAACCAGTAATTTCCATGACCCAATAAGACTTTTTAACCAGTGTAGCGACAGGCCCCCACACGTATCATCAGCAGACTGGGCTCCGTATGCCTGACGTTTGTCCCACTGAATTCGGTCAAATTGTCAGATGACTTGAGAATAATAGTTATGCTGCATTCATAAGTTTTCCTGACAGTTACATTAAAAGAGAAATACACCTAAGTAATTGCGTGGAAACATTCGGCCATCTGGTGCTGCGAAAGCTTTTGAGGTATAATGCATTTTCTCTGGACTATATTTAGATATGAAGACTGACACCAATCTGATTTTTGGATTAGCAAGAAGAAGGCACAACCACAAATGTACAAAGATTGTGTAATACTTCAAGAAATAGACATGATCCAACTGTGATGGCTCTTTGTGTACACGAGTCTCAAGGCTTCTGTAATGTCCCACTAGGGTGCCAATGTCAGATAGTGTTCCAGCATTCCTAAATAGTTAAAGTACCTGGATTAAGTTGCATGCTGTTTAAGCCACTCATCTCATTGGTGTCACACTTCTAATTGACAGAGGAAACTATTTGTACTCATTGCACATTAAAATAGTCATTCATTCTCCAAACTGCTTTATCCTCACTAGCTTCGCAGGTGTTGCTAGAACCTTTCCCAGCTGTCTGTGTCACAATAACACACTTATTTCTGAATATTATGTCGGACATGTTTTATTATTTACAGTCCCAAGAAAATTAACCCAGGATTATTTTTTTTTTGGGGGGGGGGCATTGTTTATCAGTGATTGTTAGCGTGAATGGTTATTGCATTTTATGCAGTCTGGTGAGTAGTTCACTTTGGGACGATTGCTGAAAATTTGATTTTCCGCATCTGCAGCTATACTGAAAAATAAATTAAACAGGTCAACACAGAAACTCTTGAGTGTCTGGAAATACACTGAATGTACCACTGTTTTCCATTTTCTGTTTTTATTTAACAATTAAAAACTAAAAACTCACTACACACAGGTTTATATTGAAAAAATGTATTTTACTTGTACGTTATAGCCCATGTGGCTCATGAATAAGAGGGACAGTGGTGTTTTGCGTCATAGGTATGAGCCTAGTGACCTACATATTTTTTATTGGTTACTCCACTGCCTGAACTCGAGAGCCTTGAAAACCATAAACAATCTCAAATCTTTTCATCCGTGTACAATATCTGAGGCTCCTTTCAAATGACCAGAAGACGATGTGACGGAAAGGCAATGTCGGGTCAGACAGTTGTATGGTTTGTAGAACATGACAGAATGCGTCTGTTGACAGCTTATTCTGCACTTCAATTTTTGTGCACACATTTTTTTCCAGAGGGTATTCTTTTCCACCACAAATATGTCAAACGCAGACAGTACGACATGTATGTTGTTTTATTTATTATACAAAGCAGACTGATAAGACAACACACTTGCCATTGTGAGTAGCACCCACAGAAAAACTGATCCTGTGATTGTAGAGTGACCTTGAGAGTTTTGAAAGGTGCTTAAAAAAAATGAAATATTATTATTATTATTATTATTATTATTATTGAAATGGCAGAAAGCACGACCCCCTAATATAGGATGGCTTGTATACCCAGCTGGAAGATTTTTCTTGCCGAACAAAAAAAGAGACCTGTGGTGGGACTTTTGACATTGAACCACTGGAGACTGCAGCATAGCTCCTTGGTGATACAGTAAAGTCTCGTTATATCGATATTCAAGGGAGTCCGAAAAAATATCGATATAACCGGGACTATCGATATATCCGATCCTGCGCCGAACTGCATTAAACAAAAGCCGCCAAAAGAGGGCGGCCAAGCGCCATATAAGAAACGGAGCTGGCCATTAGCTCCCTTTTTTTTTGGGTGAGAGATGTTCCCCCAATGTTGCCTCAAAATGGCACATATAATTATTTAATGATTGTAAACATGTATGCTTTAATCTTCAGAACTACAGTGTATTTGAAACATATTCATAACTGGATGTGTAACAAGAAAGCATATTATCCGAATCTGAAGCCATTGTTTGGATTCACAAGCAATGCAAGACGTCTTGGCGTGAAGTCATTTTTATTTGCATTTGAATAAAAAGTGACATCGGCTGTCCTTTAATACACAGTATGGAATGTTAATAATTTTCAAAATCATCGCGCTTCAGCAGACAAAACAAGAAACATTGTTGCAAAAAACGATTGCATTCATATACAGTACAGTGGGCATGTACATAACACAACAGGGAAACTGCAACGCTTACATCTTACTGTATTATGTATACAATTTAAAAAAGTCATCAATCTTCTGCTTCCCATTTTTACCTTTTAACACAAACACTTCAATCTCGTCTGCTACACACGAGCTAGCGTCTGAAAATGAAAATGGCTCTGCTACACGGGTGCTGGGCACGTAACCAAGTCACCTGACCAAGTCGACCAATGGCGCCACTGATGGCGTGACACGTGACAAAGTCACACGGCCAAGTCTACCAATAGCGCGACCGATGGCGTTTCACGTGACAAAGTCACACGGCCAAGTCGACTAATAGCGCGACCGATGGCGGCTCATGTAACCAAGTCGACCAATGGCGCGACCGATGGCGGCTCACGTAACAAGACACGTGACCAAGTTGACCAATGGCGCGACGGATATATCGATATAAACAACAAAAATGGCCGGCGGGGAATGAAAAGGAGCACCGTAATAACCGGATTATCGTAATAACCGGGTATCGTACTAAACGGTACTAATTATACATAAAAAGACTAGAAATGTGCAAGGGAAATGAAAATAGTATCGTAATAAGCGGTACTATCGATATAGCGGATATCGATATCACGAGACTTTATTGTATTTCTGACTGTGAGCAATTGGAGAATCGAGGGATGTAAACAGATGGATTTTTGAAATGCAACAAAGCCACATAGTGCTTGTTGAAGTCATTTCATATCTGGTCCAGTGCCACCAAGTTGTCCAGAGAAAAATGCTATAAATCCATTCAAGAAAAGCTTTGGAGCAGCTTTTTTGCTATTGGTTCGGAAGATTCCTGGGTGTCAACCAGCAATCCCTGACCTTCAGGCCACTTTCCTGGATGAGGTCATAAGCTTAGAGGGGATCATTCACTACACGTGTGCCAGTTGAGTGGGGCATACATGAATGCGTGTGTGTGTGTGTGTGTGTGTGTGTGTGTGTGTGTGTGTGTGTGTGTGTGTGTGTGTGTGCGTGTGCGTGTACTGTATGTGAGGGTTAGGGGGGTAATTATTGTTGGTCTCATTCCAAGTACATAAAGTCAAAATACATTCTTGTACTTGGACAAAAGAGGCCAAACAGTGCCTCCTCCCTTGCCCTTAGACATTTTCAGGCCTCATTGGCAGTGTGAGAGAGCCATTAGTTTCAAGAATTACCCCCTGGTATTCTTTGTTCGAAACATTTGTCAGTACGATGCAGACAAACCTTCAATACCTTCTCGTGATCTTATTGTTTCAGCTGTCTCTGATGGTGAAGATGATCCCTAGCCCTGACTGGTTTGTTGGTGTGGACAGCCTAAACCTTTGTGAGGGCAATCAGTGGAAACAGGACGTGACCATTGACCTGCAGCCTTATGACGCCGGGACAGACAGCGGCTTCACTTTCTCCTCACCCAACTTTCCCACCAGCCCCCCAGAAAACATCTCAAAGGTAAATTGCCGTTTTAGAATTCTTACTCCTACCGGTACTCATTGTGGAATTAAGAGTATATGGAAAGGAATTCCAAGATGGCGCCTGAGTAGGCAGCTGTCAGCAAGTGCTCTTGTCTGTGTTGTTTTGTGTTTTTTTTTTCAATTTGTGTTGTTGTGCGTCGTGTGGATTGTTTTTCAGCATTTTTGGCCACAACATTCATGAAGGAGGAGACTGTGTTGAGAGGTTGCGCCTTTTCGGCAGCGCGAATATGCCTGCACTGATTTTGATTTGGAAGGAATGTCGGTGCCATTTGAATGTCATCACTGGACAGCTCTGGAACGATTGTGCTTTTTTTTTGCGCCTGTAATGGGCAGCATTTTCACGGCTTTGTTCAGCGAAAAGGTCGGTGCTTTTGGACAGTCTGCGGCTGGATGGATACATGGCTCGAAGGCCCGCGTTGAGAAGAAAGGAGCGTCATCGCAGAGCACCGATGCACATGTAGAAATGTCGTGGCTTGGAATTGATGCGGATTTACGTGGGATTGGAGACGTGAGACAGTCTCTTCATCAATGGATGCTACAGCTTCGTGTTTGCTTTCAACATTTAGTTTGTAGTAGACGTGCGCATTTCACCATGACGTGCCTGGTCCGCTGGTGAAAAGGACGTTTTGATTTTCTCTTTCTTCTAGAACTGCTTCATACAACAAACAGGGTGCAGAATGTGCTGAAGATTGAATGACTGTGTCTTTGTGTTGTCTTATTATTATTATTATTATTATTATTATTATTATTATTATTATTATTATTATTATTATTATTATTGTTGTTGTTCTTTTGACTTCAAGTGGCTGTGTTTCTAGAAGCTCCTGTATTTTGTTTTTCTACTTCTTCTTTTCCTTTCCGCTTCCTTCCATAACTTTGCTACTGTGAAATATAATTTTCTCCACTGCGAGACGGACATGGGCTCATCAAATCCACTCCAAAAGGATTGGATTGGATAATGGTCTTTTATTTCACATTGGGAGTTTACTTGTTTTGTTGGCTACTATGCTGTTGTTTCCATTATGTGACAAGATGAGGTCAATGTCTTTCATCACATCGTATGAAAAATACATCACAAAGTAGGATTTCACCACATTTCCCCCTAAAAGTGAAAACTTGGCACCTGACCTGGAGCATTTATAAAAACAATCATAATAAAATGATCCTTCTCCTATAAAAAGGCGGGTCGTTGGACATTTGTTGGCTCTTCCAGTGAATGATGCCTGACTGTATGTTTTTGTTTCTATGTGTCTTTCAGATCACCGCTCAGATGCCAAACCACCCCGCCAACTCCTTTTACTATCCACGCTTGAAAGAACTTCCACCCATTGCCAGCATAAAGATCACGCGACAAAGCAGATCACTTCACCGCCAAGTCCCCATGTCTAATCATATCCTCCCAAACTCCTTCCGTCCTCAGAGATTGTCAGGTGAGGCCCCCAGAGGAGAATTAACTGTGAAAAAAAAACAACCCGATTTTGTGTCACTGTGAAGCACCGGTTAGTAGCTTTCCAATGATGTCATAGTGTTCGCTTTTGATGGACCCTTCCCGACACGTAATAATTCTACAAGGCTACGGAAAATGGATGGATGGATGTTATTGTGTAATTCAAAGTGTCGGAGTATTGAACTGCTTCTAAAAGCTAAAGTGATTTCCATACTTTTTAACCATCTGAAACGATTTTTTAAATGTGAGGGAAAAAATGGAAAGTGTGGGTTTATTACCCTTATGTGTGGTGTACTGGATGACTAAGAGCACACCACACACATAATGATTCGCCGATGATTAAAAGTATACTAATATACAGTATACATACTCCTCCTAACCAGATGTCTGTCTTAGGGAAAAGACAGGCCTGTGAGACGTGTGCACAATTCCACAAGGGCCTTCAGACTACCAGAAAATAAAAAGCAGTAGCGCCGTTGCCAATTTAGCACGAGACTTTGTGACCTTTTACTATCCTCTAGCCAGAATGTTCCCAAAAAGTTGTCATCACTGCCTTTAAATACCTCTTGTTGCACAGATAATGCGTCGGGAGCATCTTTTAGCAGCATCAAATGTCAAGCTTTGCTGACTAGTGTGATCAGAAGAAGGGGCCTATTGTATAGATAAACAGAGTATGCTTATATATTCACATAATGAACGGGTTCAGGACTAAATAATGGGACACAGTGAATGTGACTGCATGATGAGCAATAATCAACTAAATAGCTATGTTTGTCCATGTTTTCCCAGACAGCTTGTCATGGTTCCAAACAAAAGGCTCTCTTATGTGACTATTGGCCATATTTTATAAACCGGGGCAAAGGAAGAAAGACAGTTATCTTTTCTCCCAATCTGAATAGCCCTCATTATGAGCGAGGTTCATTTATTTGTAAACTGCTGACATTCGTAGCATACTCATTTATGCACAATGTATTCCTCGTTATAAAAATCGAGCAACATAGTGATATGTTGTACCACAAAATGGTGGGAGAGCAAACAAAAAGCAATATAAATAAACATTTCCTTGCTTCCGTTGACCACAATGTAACCCTTAGATTCAATCTGAAGTGGAAGCTACACACCTCACTGTTAGTCTGTGGAAAAGTGATTTAATGCATTGATCAGATTAGGAACATGGGAGCGCGTGACTAATGTGCTGCAAGAATTTTCCACTGTTTTTAGGTCAAAAGAAATGTGGTGGCCCTTTTCTGTATACTGTGTGTTGAATAGTTCGGCCATACCATGTGCTTGTTGTCTCTCAAAATAAACTTGAATTTCTATCTTTTCAAATTCAAATTTGATAATTCTAATATTAAAAATGCACAAAATACACCATAGCTCATGCCCAGGCTACTTTTTTTAATATATGTCATTGTTTTAGTTTTATTGAAACCTGCGATTTGAATAACAGGACTTAAAGTTAGATGAATTTCAAATACAGTATATGTATTGCAGCCACATGGCATTTATAGCATGTTGGCACCAAGCACATTGCAATGATTCAACCAAAATGTATTAAAATATACCAAATAATCTTAAAATCATGCACTTATGTCTGAATCAGGATATTTTCTCCCTAGGATCAAAGTATATCCTGATTCAGAGGAGTAGTGCAATTATATTCAAGTACATTCAATTAATAATTCAAGGAAGCAATGTGACTCATGGTTAGCACATATGTACATTATAGTTTAGGTTTGGGGCTCTAAGCTTTGCTTTAGCCTTTCTGTGTGGAATTTGCTTGTTCTTCCCATGCTTGTTTTTTGTTTTGTTTTTTTGTAATGGGCTCCCTGCCACATTCCAGGTTAAATGAATTGAAGACTGTACATTCACTGTTAGTGTGAATGGTTGTTTGTTTATACCAATAACCAATATCAACGGAATTGTTATTCGCCATATGCGTGTTAAAGATTCTCAGGATAATTATAATTTACTGCATATGTGAAATCGTTGAATATTCATTTCATCAACATTTCTGGTTTTCCACGAACATAGTGACTCCACTGGACTGTGAAGTGTCTCTTTGGTCATCATGGGGCTTGTGTCTGGGTCCCTGTTCCAAAGGCGGCATCCGCCATCGCACTCGTTACATCCTTCTACGGCCGGCCAATGCTGGCGTCCCTTGCCCGGAGCTGGAGGAACAAGCTGAGTGCGTACCACACATTTGCATGAAGCGCCAGTAACCCACCAAGCACACACAGGTGCTGGCAGTATTCAACACTGGGACTCATGTTATTACTGCTGGACTTAGAAAACTTTCTGCATTATTGCCTCTGTAATGCAACCGATTTTCCTCACTGTTAAGACTGCATTTAATGTGTTACCTATGATTTTTTTGTGTGCTTCTCCTTTGATATCAAACGTAGCAGACGGTTGGACCAATGGTGAAAGAAAATATGTTTCATATGTGAGTTGAGCAAAAATATAATTAGGTTAACTCCATCAATTCAGTCAAGTACATTTCCCACTGCAGCACTGTTACACAGAGAAAATTATTTTAACTGACTTTAAGAATGAAGGCATTACTGTACAGCATGCATACATGCTGACCACATGCAGAACTTTCAAAAAAAAACAACCTCATCCCTATCTGCTGAACATAATGACCTGAAATATACATGTCTGCAGTGAAAAAAAAAAACCAAATTTGTTTTTAAAACAAGATGCCATTTAAAAAAAAGGGAATACGTATTTATACAATGCTCTTTTTTATTTCAAGTTTTGTATATAATGTATTGTAACTCATGTATTATTCATGACTAAACGTTAAGTGTTTTTCAAAACAAACATATCCCTGTGATTGTCAGTTTGGGTGTTTACACACACACACTGTCTATATACAGTAAAGTCTCGTTGAGAAGGTTTCTTCAGCCGTCATCTGTACAAAAGTGAAGGTTTCGGACGTTTCGCCTCCTATCCAAGAGGCTTCGTCAGCGAACTAAAGTCTGACTGGTCGTATCGGCCCCATTTATATATCCCTAATGTCCAGCCCTGGTGGCGCCGGACACAGCTATGATAGGTCCCTACTCTCAGGTTGGGGGGGGGGGGGCGGGACCCCCCCCTGTGGCCCCACTGATTGTTCCTACATTCCTGACTAACGATTGGCCTATTACACCCACTCCCCCCGGTATCACCTCATCAGCATAACGACCCTCATCAGCATTGCGAAAGTTGCCTAACCTGTTTTGCCTGAGCAGGCTATTGTATGAACGATCCAAATTGAACCTCACACCACCAGACCGGTTTAATGAAGGATTTTGTTGTTTTATAAGAATCGCCTCTTTTACCCCCCTTTCAAACCATCTATGTTCTTTCGCTAAGATTTTAACCTTCACTTTTGTACAGATGACGGCTGAAGAAACCTTCTCATCGATGGACCACTCCTGTACGACTGAGAGCTTACACAGACGTAAAGTCTCGTTATATCGATATCGGATATATCGATAGTCCCGGTTATATCGATACTATTTCTATGCACGCACGGAGAAAATTACATGCAAACAGGGTCGGATATATCGATAGTCCCGGTTATATCGATATTTTTTCGGACTCCCTCGAATATCGATATAACGAGACTTTACTGTAGTATCGATATATATATATATATATATATATATATATATATATATATATATATATATATATATATATATATATATATATATATATATATATGTGTGTGTGTGTGTGTGTGTGTGTGTGTGTGTGTGTGTGTGTGCGTGTGTGCGTATGTGTGTGTGTGTGTGTGTGTGTGTGTGTGTGTGTGTGTGCGTGCGTGTGTGTGTGTGTGTGTGTGTGTGTGTGTGTGTGTGTGTGTGTGTGTGTGTGTGTGTGTGTGTGTGTGTGTACATATCGATACTATATAGAGTCTATATAGTATCGATATGTACACACACACACACACACTGTCTATATAGTATCGACATGTACCCTGTGTATAGGTACTGTATATCCGCTGTACAGGTCCTTTACTCCATTGCGCTGCTGCAAGATTGTGTTTTTGTTTTTAGCGCCGTACAGTGGACGCGTATAATAGGTCAAGTACAATCACCTACATGACACCGTTTTGCAAATTCATTTGAGCTACGACACATGCAAGTAATTTACATGACAAGAAAACTATACAGCCTCAAACATAATAAAACAAAACGTAGATTTACGTATGCAATTAAGATTTCAAACATAAAAAATCCTGACGTGTGAAATTTGAGCCGAGTTAAAAAAGATTTTTTTCCCTGCCATCTAGTGGAGGAACATTCCATTGCCCCCGTCTTTTTTGCTCGAGCCCATCCCAGCTGTCTTCGGGCAGTGAGCGGGGATGAACCCTGAACCGGTTGACAGCCAATTGCAGTGCACTTAGAAACAAAACAACCACCCACACAAGGGACAATTGGGGGTGTTCAATCAGCCTACCATGAATGTTTTTTGAATGTGGGAGGAAACCGGAAGACCTGGAAAAAAACCACAAAGGTGCAGGGCGAGCTACAAAGAGCACACAGGGAGGTTGGACAGGGGTTTGAACTCACAACTTCTGCACTGTGAAGTCAACGTGTTAACACTCAATGACCAGATTGCCCCAAATATTCATTTCTTGTAAATAATTAATATCTTCAGAAAATAAGAAGTCAAATACGTTTTCTTAGGTAAAATAATTTTGAATTAGATTTGATTGGAATGGCCTTTATTAGTCTCGCAGTGGAGAAATTTACATTTCACATCAGCAAAGTTATTGAAGGAAGAGGAAAGGAAAGACAGAAGTAGGCACGGCGCCATCTTGAAGTCAACAGAAAAAAAACCCCATAATAATAATAATGATGTGACATAAGACACGGACAGCCATTTAATCATAAACACGTTCTGCACCCTTTGCTGTATAAAGCAGTTCTAGTTGAAAAGAGAGGATCAAAGTACAGTGAGACCTTGGCTTACGAACTTAATTGCTTCCCAGGCAGAGCGTGTAAGGCGAAAAGTGTGTATCCCCAAAAAAAAAAATCCATAGGAAACCACTAAAATGAGAATAATCCGTTCCCAGGTCTCCATAAAATATAATTTTCAACTAAATAAGCCTTACAACTACACACAACATACCGTATTCTATGTATAATAAATGTGCTATTGTATTGTAATGAAAGAAATACAGTGAGACCTCAACTTACGAACAACTTATATTACGAACTTTTCAATTTACGAACGTCAAATTTATGAAAAAAAAAACTTATAATAAGCACTATTTTCATAATACACACCCACCACGGCTGGTCTATCAAGCACACGACCTTCGGATCTGGCGGAGTGATCTTCGGGGGTAGCACATGACCGAACAGCGCTCCAGCCGGCGCTACTTTCCACACCCCCTCTCTCTGAATTCACACGTCCATCGCCTCCGAGGAGCTTTTTGCAGATAATTTTACTATTATGGGACCGGAAAATAAACACCACAGGCTCGTGTTCAGCCTCAGTTCAAATGTGGTGCGTTACTATGAATAAATTGAAGAAACTACCAGCCGTACACGTCTACTCTGCTCTGTTTATTTGTCATCCAAGACTTTGGGTGCGTTCACGTTCGAGAGTAGCGCACAACTTCTTATGACTCTAGGCTGTTTGGAAAGCATTGTCTAACTGAATGAGCAGGGACAAACACTTGCCAACGTTTCTGTGTTGCTACACTTGAACGCACCCCCTGTCAAGATGCGATAGAAGTGATTGTGATTGGCTAAAGGGTAGAGTCATGTGTCATGGTAAGCCAATCAGAGCTAGTGTTTTCACGTGCGAGTTGACAGCTGGGGCGGGGCTGTCGCTCACGACACTTCAATTTCATTTCATTTCAACCTTTTGTTGTAATAAAATCTCTGCCAGCACCGACGGGACTCCAAGTGAATGCAGATGACATCGAGGAGCTTGTTGCTGACCATAATGAGGTCATCAAAACAGAGAATTTGATTTGCCTTCAAGAGGACAAGCAGAAACAGGCCATTCAGCAGTTGATGTGCAGGCTTTTATTGAACAGTTCCATCCAGAAAAGGCTATGAGAATCATCAACATGATGAATGATAATGTGATGCCTCAGTTTCGTAAGACCTTACAAGTCAGAAAGCAACAGGTGTCAATTAAGAGCCATAAATGACCATCACAAATGTAAATAAAGTGTAAATAAAGTGCTGTGCAGTGTATTTCTTTCATTACAATACAATAGCACATTTATTATACATAGGATAAGGTAGGTTGTGTGTAGTTTTAAGGCTTATTTAGTTGAAAAGTATATTTTATGGAAACCTGAGAACGGATTATTCCCATTTTAATGGTTTCCTATGGGATTTTTTTTTTAGATACACACCTTTCGCCTTACACACTCTGTCTGGGAACCAATTAAGTTCGTAAGTTGAGGTCTCACTGTACACTGCACTGTATAATAAAGTCACTTTATTGACATTTGTGATGGTCGTTGATGGCTCTTAATTGACACCTGTTGCTTTCTGACTTGTAAGGTCTTACGAAACTGAGGCATCACATTATCATTCATCATGTTGATAATTCTCATAGCCACAGTCTTTTCTGGATGGAACTGTTCAATAGAAGCCGGCACATCATTCCACTTAGCAAATCAAATCCTGTGTGTTGAGGACCTCATTACGGTCAGCAACAAGCTCCTCGATGTTATCTGAATCCACTTCGCGTCCCATGTTCTGTCCAATGGAAACAATGTCGTCCAAAACAACAGAGTCATGAGGATCAAATCCTTCAAAGTCCCTCTCAAGGATGCATGCGGGACACAAATTCTTCCATGCTGGTTTCAAGGATTGAAGGGTAACATCATGCCAAGCCCTTTCTATCAGCTAAACACAATGATACACATTGAAATGGACTTAGCATATCCGCGAAGCGGCTAAATCAGACAAACGCACACCTCGTTCGTGTTTCTCAATGATATCCTCCTTCTCCTCGACTGTAATTTTCTTTTGTGTCTTCTTAGGCTGAACACGAGCCTGTGGTGTCTTTTTCGATCCCAAATAAACAAATGTATCTGTAAAAAAACTCCTTGGAGGAGATCTACGTCTCTCTCTCTCTCTCTCTCTCTCTCTCTCTCTCTCTCTCTCTCTCTCTCTCTCTCTCTCTCTCTCTCTCTCTCTCTCTCTCTCTAACTCGCTCGCTCTGGATCGACGTGTGCATTCAGAGAAAGTGGGTGTGGAAAGGCAGGCTGGCTGGGGCGCTTTTCGCTCATGTGCTTTGGTGTTCTTCCGCGGAACATTACTCCGCCAGTCGTGGTGGGGGGTGTGTATCGCGAAAAGTAGTGCGTAATCCAAGGTTTAATTTTCATAAATTTAACGTTCGTAAACCGAAAAGTTCGTAAGGCAAGACGTTCGTAAACCGAGGTCCCACGGTACCCTTTTCATTTCACCAATGGACCAGGGGTGTCATGGTGAAATATGCACGTCTGCTCCAAGCAAAATGTTGAAAGCAAACACGAAACGGTAGCATCCATTGATGAAAAGAAATTGTCTCACATCTCCTGTCCCGTGTAGATCAGCTTCGATTCCAAGCTACGACAGTTCCACACACGCATCGGCTGTCTGTGCTGATGCTCCTTTTCTGACACATCATAATCATTCGTGACACCTTGTGGTTGGGAATCATTTACATATTGTTACTTAAAAAGGCACAGTGCCGTAGTTTTATTGTGAAGCCCATATGTAGTACCGTATAGGAAAGGATGATAGACAAAATCTGCTCATCTGCTGTTTAGCTGCCACAAATATATTATTGCAATGTTTGTATATACAACAGGTTTGGGAAGACTGATTGCTCTAGAGCAGGGGTGTCAAAGTCGCGGGCCACATTGTAGTTATGGTTTCCTCTCGAGGGCCGTTATGAATATGGGAAAGCCATGAGAATGTTTAATCCCCTCCACATACCTGTATTACATATAGAGTGGACAACAACTTAATGAATAACTAGTTTTCAAATCTGAAGTAAAGATTAATGACCGTTATTGTCCCCCATCCAAGAATATGAAATTTTGGTTAGGATTTTAGAAAGCATCATGGAATTTCACAAGTTGCATTTGCTTTCGCGGGCCGAAAAAAAATGATGTGGTGGGGCGTATTTGGCCCCGGGCCTCGACTTTGACACCTGTGCTCTAGTGTCACCGCCTTGCCTATTTGAGTTTGTACTCCAACACACCTGATTGAATTATGATTTTTTTTCAGGCTCCAACAGATTTGCCAATGAGATGATTGTGTGAATCAGGTGTGTTGAAAGACGGAAAGACCAAATTCAGAAAGGAGATGGCTGTCGAGGAACCAAAATTTCCCATAACCGATATATGTCCAACATATGTGTGTGTGTGTGTGTGTGTGTGTGTGTGTGTGTGTGTGTGCGTGCGTGCGTGTGTGTGTGTGTGTGTGTGTGTGTGTGTGTGTGTGTGCGGAGGGGGCGGGGGGGGGGTTAGCTCCGCCCTCTGCACGCACCTGCTGCCTTTGGCGTCAAACAGGTACAATAGATTTTCCCCCATTAATGAAATATGAAAACGAATATATAACGTCCCTCAAACTATCGGTGTCTCTTGCAAACACAATGAAATGAAGAGGAAATGGACTGTTGGGATCAGAATCAGAACCAGAAAACCTTTATTCGTCCCAGAATGGGGAAAGTTGCAGTCCACAGCAGCAATTTGAAAGGGGATGGGGATTAAATTGATCGTTTGATGGAACACATCTAATTTCTGATGGAGTGTTGGCCAGCCTGGCCTATAACTGACTAGAAGTGTTGCGTTTGTAATAAGATCATAGAATCGAATGCGTTCAGCGTTCCTTCACCTTCATGTGTGACGCTGGTTTCCTCCATCATATAGAGAAAGAGGAAGTGCTTTTGAAGTGGGGGAGGTGCGTTTCCCTGCAACAAACCAGACACCATTCCGCAGTGGTTCACATTGTAATTCAGAATATTTCCGCTAGAGATCGCTGCTCGCCCGGACAAATCCGCGTCTCCGCAGTGCTGGTTGCCTACGAGGAGTGCGTTTGATTGTTGCAGGGCTCAATGGCGGACGTAGCAGGGTAGTCGCGTTCACCACCGAGGACAATAACATCTACGCCGTGTTCATTCCGTGCCGCCCGGTGCACGGTTCGATTTCTAATTAACGGCGTGTTTGGCGATATATTTAGCGGCCGTCATCGGCTGTTTACCTCTTCCCGTGTTTGTCTTTTCAGACTTTCGAGTTCGTATCCGAGCGAGGAAGTTAACAGCGTTCGTTCATGCTGGGTCCATAGAGGCAGCTAGTTTGCGGGCAAAACATGGGGGAGTCTCTTGAATTGATCGGGAAGCGTCTACTCTTGCTCCTCGGTGACGGCGGGGCTGCCAACGGATCTGAGTCGGAGCACACAACGCGAACCCGGGACTGGTTGCGGGGGACCGTACGGGCGGTGAGCGTCATCGGCCTGGCCGCCCCGGAGGCTAGCGGAGGAGAGCCGACAACAACTCCTGCTGCTGGACTGACGGTCGGTGTCTACATACGGTGTGGTGTCATACAGTGCAAACAAACCACAACCTCCTGGGGTTTATGATCTCATAATTGTTATTTTTCCTCATTCGACTGGCGCTTGTGGTAACGTGGCTACATTTGTTGACAGAGTACTAGCATTGCCATGTACCACCCGCCAGCTTGCTAACATCACAGGCAGCCCCACTTGACGCTTTAAACTCGAGACCGAGGATTCTCTGGCCTTCGGATTTCTCTCTTTTTACCACATTTACTAGTCTCACCCACCTTTGGGAATATTACTCAATCGCCACCCCCGGATAGAAGTAGTATAGGTTGGATTAATTTGTGGCCTAAAACAGACCATTAGATCGTTTTTGCTCCCCTTCTACGTTGACAAACAGCATTAGCTTCTTGCTTACTAGCTGTCTTAGTGCAATTAGCGGCCTTATAACTTGCGAATCAATTGACTTTACGAGCCACTCAGATCATCACTTCATAAACTAGGATAGTTTAAATTTGTCTTTTGTTTGCATTGGAATTGGTTTAGAAAAACGGTGATTCTGCGCTGTGTAGGGTTGCCAAAGAAACGTTGAGTTGGGTGACCTACATAAGTGAAACCCATTAGAAATAATACTCGATATAATACTTTTGAAATCTATCAAAAGACGTTCCACGATTTTTCAATTTGCTCTACAGACTCGGATTTTACTAAATATGTCTACTGCATGCATCCATAGAAAGTAGGGACGCTTGACCGTACATATTTATGAGCTCTACGATTTCTTACTTGCTCCTTTATAATTATTTGTATCATCCACACATTTATATTCCGAACTTGCCTTTACATTTATTTTCGTCACCGAGTTCTTATTGGAGAGGTGTTGTCAAAGATCAGTTTATTACTTTTGTAAGTCCTTGTGAAACATGAACTGGATAAATGAACAGGAAATAGATACCCTCAATGTCAAAGTGTGCTTGAGTGCAAATACAAGACTCCAGAAATGTGTCAAAGGCCACTTTAAGATAATTAGTAATTGTCCTTGATGGCAATTAATATCTATATATATTTTTTCAATAAGAAAAGCTGAATCTTGACTTTGGCACCTTGTATGGTGTTAGCAGGCATATGCACAGAATTGTTTAGCATCTAAATTATGCAAAGAAAACGTGAGTGCACATATTATTTGGAGGAAGGCATGCATTCAGATGTCACTGTGGAAAATTCTCCACCTTTACATGTGGGATAACAGCATCTATAGCAGGGGTGTCAAACATACGGCCCGCGGGCCGCAACCGGCCCCCAAGGAGGTTCGATCAGGCCCGCAGGATAATTTGAAAGTGGAAAAATGCATAAAAGACATGGAATTGATATTTTCAATTCGCTGCAATTCATGGATTATCCTCTAAGGGGCGCACTTGTTCCATCAGAGTAGAAGACACGCCGTATCACTGAGACAGACTGAAAACAGCAGACGGTGTCAATGCGCCATCTGCTGCTTGTTTCGACGTTGTTAATACCTTGGTGTCTACCTCTCCGCTACACCCTCATTAGCCAAAATGTCGTTATCCAAACGAAGAAAAGTAGATAAGGAGTGTAGAATTTTCAAAGAAAAATGGACCACGTCCTATTTATTTACAGACATGCACGGAAAACCTTTGTGCTTGGTGTGTTTGCAACAAGTTTTGGTATTGAAGGAATATAATATTCGACGCCACTACGAGACTCATCACAGCGAAAAATATGATGGGTTGCAAGGACAACTGAGAAGAGAAAAGATTAACGAATTGATGGCGGGTCTGAGGAAACAGCAGTCAACTTTCATCCGGAGCCGAGAAGTCAGTGAAGCAGCAGTAAAAGCCAGCTATCTAATTTCTATTCGAGGAGTTGATGAGACATTGACTGTTACTGAAGTTTCTTGAGTTGGTGCCAATGATGGACACCACAACAGCCGAGGACATTTTCGGCTCTGTTGTTGCTCTGTTGGACAGAGTTGGAATGGACCGGTCCCGCGCTGTCAGCCTGGCTACAGACGGCGCGTCATCCATGGTCGGAAAGAAAGCAGGTGTCGCGACAAAGTTCAAAGACAAAGTACAAGCCCTTAATGGAGGAGATCGTTTCTGGACATTTCACTGTATTTTGCACCAGGAGGCATTGTGTTGCAAGTCGCTGAAAATGGACCACGTCATGGATGTGGTTGTTCGCACTGTAAATTTCATCCGGTCCAGAGGTCTGAACCATCGTCAGTTTGACGAACTACTCAGCGACAGCAACATTACCCACAGCCTGCCATACCACACTTTAATGTTAGTCAGCAGCTTCAAAACAAAAGTTCTGTGATGGAATTCTACTGTTCATACAAATCCATAAATTTTCAGTATGTATTGTATGTGTATGTATGTTTCATGTACGAAGTTTACAGATTTACAGGACAGGTGAACACTTTCTTCATTACACATTTAAAATCAATCTCATTAGTTTGGATTGGATTGGATTGGATATGCCTTTATTAGTCTCACAGTGGAGAAATTTACATTTCACAGCAGCAAAGTGATGAAAGGAATTAATGTAGAAAATCGAAATACATGAGCTGCTGGAAAGGCAGGTAAAGTGTACGCAGGGATTACATTTAGATTTTATATGTGTATGTGTAAGTGGTTTAAAAATTCCCTTTAAAAGTCTCATTTAATCTTAAAGTGCATTACTATATTTTTCAGTACCAATTAAAGTTTTGTGCCTTTGTACAATCAGTGGGATCAGTTGCAATAGCTGACATTAGGTTGAAACCAATGCCCAAATTTGTTTCATTTGTTCTTTTCTCTACAAGGTCATTCTATTAGCCAGACCCCACATTGGTGGGTAATTTTTACAAATTACTGACCAGTGTTGAGTTGGATTGCGCTCATTGAAGATGCAATTTGAGGACTGCGCCTGACACTAACAATAGATACTATTTATTTTATACTATTTGTGTCAACATATTTTCATTTCTTTAATCCATAATAAAGATGTATGACAAGTCTTTGATCATGACAAATACTCATTGTGTGAGTAACTGACTTGTTGTCAACTGCAGGTGTTTGTGGAGTTTGAGAATGCGTCTCAACGGTGTTCGTGGGTGCAGGTGTATGATGATGCCGTTAAAGCTTTGTTAGTGGAAGATTCTATCGTTTGGGCCAACCGTACTGCTGCTTCTGCGTCTTCCGGCTCAAGCACAGCCCGGCCTGCTCTGGTAAGTTTTAGGCAGTGTTCACACTTGAAATTGAATGTATATTTTGACACAGAAATTTGGGGGGGGGGGGGGGTACAAAACAATACATGGTAGACATACAGTACAGTATTTACTACAGTCTGCTTAGCGTTAGGCTGACTTTTTAAAAACCATCAATCCACAAGTTAAAGGTAAAAAATTGAAACAAAGGGGTAAAAGGAAATACCCAACTCCACTTTCAGTTTTGTCATAGGGATGCACCGATGTACAGTATCCATTGGTCGTCATCACGATACTAATCAGATCTTATAATTGTGAAGAGAATGTCTTCTTTTTAAATGAATGCATTTCTTGAATATGGCCAACGTGTATTTGAAATAAATGCTTTTAGATGAACAACTTGGCGGGACTGACATTGAAAATTTCAACCTCATGTTTTTTGAACAGCCTTGCTTCACATGTTGTGTCTGAGAGGGATAACAAGCAAGTAGAATGCATCTATAGTAGAACAACATGGCTTTGTGACGGGAGTACGGGTAGCTTGGCCAGACCCGAGCAGTGAAGGGCAGATTTGGGATCAGGTCTTGAGGAACTTGAACCCCGAGTGCCGTTATTGTTGCATCCTAAGTTTATACCTTTGGCTTTCAAAAATCAAAAATGTACTTAATTGTTGATGTGTGTTGTTGTTGCCTTATTGTGATATTACTATTTAATCAGATTGGGTCATTTGAATTAAAACGTGTGTTTTGCCATGTGCAGGTTGATCCGTTGACTTTCAGGCTAAATTCAATGGTGTATGTTTTTCTTTCTCTCTTTTTGTAGGCTTTCCACTCAATAGTGGACAGAGTGGGTTTAGGATCTGTGCTTCCGGTGCAGTATTTTGGAAGCAACAATCTTGAATTCCTTCCTGATAAAAAGTCTATCTACAGGTTT